>NC_092336.1:374349807-374651923 GCF_046630445.1 Rutidosis leptorrhynchoides
GTTGATGATTTGGTTGAAATGCCAAACTGCGCTAAGTTTTCAAATAATTACTTTCAAATAAGGTGAGATTAAGAGAGATAGTTAACTTGCCCTTAAGTGAGGAGTGTTCATTAGTGTTACAACATGGTATTTCCCCAAAGCTAGGAGATACATAAAGATTTACTGTGCCTTGCTATTTGCAAGATGTTTAGATCGGTAATGCTTTGGCAGACTTGGGAGCCATTGTGAACCTAATGCCCTACTCCCTATTTCATAAATTAGGACTCAAGGATTTAAAACCAACCAAAATGACTATCCAACTCGCGGACAGACCAGGTAAAATCCCTTGAGGAATAGCTGAGCATGTCCTAGTCAGAGTGGACAAGTTTTCATTTCCAGTAGATTTTGTCATCATGGATATTGAGGAAGACACCAAAGTCCCCCTTATACTTGGTAGGCCATTCTTAAACACCGCTAAGGCCGTGATCGACGTACACGAAAAAACTTTGAAACTAAGAGTCGGATATGAGGAAGTCACATCTAATGTTGACCAAATCATGAAACATCCTAAGGAAGAAGATGTGGGTCTGATAGACTCTGTACAAGAATTCGTGAATGAATATCTGGAACAAACCATGGCCATTTGTAGTAAAGGTCAAACTTTTGGAAAATACTGTTCATCAGATATCACCGACACTCAACCCGACCAACAGCCATCTCCAATCTCCAAAAGTACACCCAAAGGCACAACCACAGTAATAGCACTACTAAGAATAAGCATTCCATTACCCCTGTTAAGGAAAATACCGCATGAAAAAAATGGACTTCGTGCCGGTATTTCAGGAATCACAGCTACCAGAAGACTATGATGAAAGTCCTGAACCAACCTTCGAAACAAAAGAAGAAGTTTATGAAGATGAGTCACTAAGAAGGACAATTTACAGAATGAGAAAACAAATAGCGTCAGTGACCGCTCTAACAGAAGAAGAAGAATCAAAATTCCAAGAAGGCTACAACTCGTTAGATCGAAAGGAAATTTCTAAAATGAAACCATCTATCTTGGAGCCACCACAACTAGAGTTGAAGGAATTACCTGAACATCTGGAATATGCATTTCTAGAAGAGGAATCAAAACTCCCAGTAATCATCTCTAAGGAGCTCACACACCGCAAGAAAAATCCAAACTCATTGAAGTGCTGAAGTCACATAAAAAGGCAATAGCATAGAAGATCTCCGACATCAAAGGAATCAGTCGCAACTATTGCACTCATAAGATCTTCATGGAAGATGACTTCAAGCCATCAGTTCAAAGGCAGCGGAGAGTAAATCCAACGATTTAAGAATTCTTCAAGAAAGAAGTAATTAAACTTCTGGACGCCGGTCTGATCTATCCAATTTCCGTTTCACCATGGGTTAGTCCTGTACAGGTTGTTCCAAAGAAAAGAGGAATGACTGTGGTTAAGAATGAAAATAACGATCTAATACCAACTCGTGAAGCCATTGGTTAGAGGGTTTGCATAGATTATTGCAAATTAAATGACGTAACTCGAAAAGATCATTTTCCGCTCCCGTTCATCGATCATATGTTAGAAAGACTATCAGGGAATGAGTTTTATTGTTTCCTCGACGGTTTTTCTGGATATTTCCAAATACCTCTCGACCCAAAGTACCAAGAAAGACAACATTCACCTGTCCTTATGGAACATTTTCCGATCGTCGCATGCCCTTCGGGCTATGTAATACACCAGCTACATTCCAGCGATGCATGGTGGCTCCACGACATGATTGAACATTGTATGGAAGTCTTCATGAATGACTTCTCTGTTTTCGAAAGTACCTTTGCCTCATGCCTTTCCAACCTCGACAAAATACTCACTCGGTGTGAAGAATCAAACCTCGTTCTAAATTGGGAAAAAATGTCACTTCATGGTCAAAGAAGGAATAGTTTTAGGACACAAGATATCAAAGTCAGGAATAGAAGTCGATATAACCAAAATAGAAACCATATCCAAACATTCAGAACCTACCATCGTAAAAGCTGTTAGGAGTTTCTTAGGACGTACAGTATTCTACCGACACTTCATAAAAGACTTCTCAAAAATTACTCGACCTATCACTCATCTCCTAAGAAAAGAAGTCCCATTTGTCTTCACTACTCAGCATAAGCCAACTGGCAAATAAAAGAAAGATAGTCCAATTCAGAAGGAAAATTGGCAATATTTTTGATAAGACAGGGAAGCCATTGCTCACAACAAAAAGACATGAGAACATGTATCAAATTGACATGAACACAACAGTCACAACAACTGACACTTGTTTTCATTCAAAGTCAGCAGACAATCTCAAGTGGTTATGACACAAGAGACTCTCACCTCTCAACTTTAAACATATTCACAAACTTTCAAGCAAAAGTTTAGTGTCTGGGCTACCCACCATGTCTTATGTGAATGACAGATTGTGTCCTGATTGTGAAAAAGGGAAGCATCACCATGCTTCATCCAAATCAAAGCAGATTTCATCTATTGAGAAACCATTTCACCTACTTCATATGGATCTATTTAGTCCCGTCAATGTTGTTAGCTGTAGTGGGAAGAGGTATACACTGATTCTTGTTTTTGAATATTCCAGATACACTTGGGGTATTCTTTTTGAAGCAAAAGAGTGAAGTTCCTGATGAAATTATCAATCTTATTAAAAGAGTTGAGTTATTGAATGGGCAACTGGTGAAGCAACTAAGAAGTGATCATGGTACAAAATTCAAAAATTTAACTCTTGAAGAATTTTGTGATAACAAAGGTATTTAACAAAACTTTTCTGCTGTGAGAACACCCCAACAAAATGGTGTTGCAGAAAGAAGAAACATAACTCTCATTGAAGAAGCAAGATTTATGCTAGCTCAGTTTGGGCTGAAGAATTCATACTAGGCAGAAGTTGTGAACACTGTCTGTTTTACCCAGAATAGATCTTTAATAGTGAAAAGACATCTGAAAACTGCTTATGAAGTTCTCAAAGGAAGAAGACCCTCAATTTCATTTCTTCATGTATTTGGTACTTCATGTTTCATACTGAATAGTAAGGACCAGCTTGGCAAATTTGATGCTAAAGCTGATGAAGGAATATTTCTTGGATATTCTAACATGTCAAAGTCATATAGGATCTACAACAAAAGAATGGGATGATTTGAAGAATCAATCAATGTTACATTTGGTGAAACTGCCCCTACCTTATCTTCTGGTTAAGAAGATAAGTAGTTACTTTTTGACGAGCCTACTCAGCAAGCTTTTGATGAAGAAGAAGAACCAGCAGCAGTACCCTCACCAATCCATGCTGCTGGGTTCTATGAAGATGAGATGGACTACTCTGCCCCATGTATGTCTAAACCAATTGGACCTACTGGCTCTTCAGAAGTACACCAAATTGAGCAGAGGTCCACCGATTCTGAAGGATCACAGTTTGGTGATGGATCAACTGATGACGTACAACAGTCCCATACTGATGTACATACTACTATCATGTATATACTACTGTGCCAACTGATGATCATGATGTTGTGTGTTCAACAACAAGCTCACCTATTCATAACAATAAATGGAAAAAGGAGCATCCAATTGAGCAGATAAATGGAAATCTGGCTAGTGGTGTTAAAATAAGAAGGCATGCAACCAGTAATTTCTGTTTGCATGTAAACTTTGTATCTACCAATGAACCCACAAATCCTGAAGAAGCGTTGAAAGTTCCTAGCTGTGTAGGAGCTATGCAAGATGAGCTCACTTTCTTTGATAGAAACAAAGTTTGGAAATTGGTACCTAAACCTAATGATGATGAGAAGAAAATCATTGGTATCAAGTGGGTATTCAAGAACAAGATGGACGAAGATGGGGTTATGATCAGAAACAAGGCTAGATTGGTAGCCCAAGGGTTTAAGAAGAAGTTTTGGATTATGAAGAGACATATGCACCAGTAGCAAGGATGGAAGCAATCAGAATATTCTTAGCCTTTGCTGCTCATATTAACTTTAAAGTGTTCCAGATGGATATCAAATCTGTATTTCTCAATGAGAAGCTGCAAGAAGAAGTCTATGTCAAGCAGCCTCCTGATTTTGTAAGCAGTAAATATCTAAACTATGTCTATAAGTTAAACAAAGCTCTTTATGGCCTAAAACAAGCACCTAGAACATGGTATGCGACACTTCATGTGTATCTCACTGGTTTAGATTTTAAAATTGGAATTGATACCACTCTATTCTCAAAGGAGATAGATGGTTATCTCTTGCTGGTACAAATATATGTGGATGATATTATTTATGATTCTACAAATAAAAAACATTGTCAAGAATTTTTAAAACTTATGTCAAAGACATATGAAATGAGTTTACAAAGAGATTTGCAATACTTTCTTGGATTACAAATCAAACAACTTGATGATGGGATATTTATAAGTCAAGATAAATTTATCAATTATATGTTAAAAAAATTTAGTCTGACCTGTTTAAAAGACAATGGGATTCTAATGGCAGCATCCATTAAAATAGATGTTGATCCCACTGGTTAACCAGTCAATATCACTAAATATAGAGGTATGATTGGGTTCCTTCTTTATCTCACAGCCAGCAGACCATATATTATGTTTGTCACCTGTCTCTGTGTCAGATATCAAGCTGATCCTAAAGAGTCACACCTGCTAGCGATAAAAAGGATATTTAGGTATCTAAAGGGCACTCCCAAACGTGGTCTCTGGTATCCCAAAGAATAGGATTTTGAACTAATTGGGTACTCAGATGCAGACTTTGTAGGTTGTAAAAAAGACAGGAAAAGTACTACTGGTGGGTTCCAGTTACTGGGTGGCAGGCTATTCAGCTGAACCAGTAAAAAGTAAAATACTGTGTTAGGAAAAGTACTACTGGTGGGTTCCGAATCAGAGTATGTCTCAGCTGGTAGCTATACTACTCAAGTGCTATGGATGCAAAGCCAGCTAAAGGACTATGGTGTTCATTTTACAAAGACTCCAATCTACTGTGATTACACCAGTACCATCGCCATCACCAATAATCCTGTGATGCACTCTAGGACCAGACATATGACCAAACATATGACCAAACATATCTCATCTCTGAGCTGGGTATGCTGGAACTTTAAATATAAAAGACAACTTTGTTGTTGTGCTGGTTCCACATCATACAGGACAAACCAGTATGACATACTTTGATGTCTACTGCCTCTATGTGTATAGACCACCCAGCATGACAAGGTCTTTTAATTGGTTAATAATTGTAAAAAGAAGTAATAAATAGCTCACATAATTAGAAAGATTCCCTTATAATGGACCTCATTTAATTCCAATAATTTAAATTAAATTCATGACAAATTAAATGTATCAAATAATTTTTGTATTTATTATAGAAAATATTTTGAGGTTTTTAAATCATAAATTTGATTTAAAACCTACAGCATTTAATGTCTAATGGGATTCATGAGTGTTTAAGCCGGTTAAACGTCATTTCAACAGGTTGCTTCACCTCGAAAACGTGCTAGACTATCACATCTGCCCACGCGCCTGCAGATGTCAGTTCCCATTTTCTCTCTCCTGTACTATTTCAGCCAATCTATATGGTTTAAATAGGGTGATTCATTTTCCATTTAAAACCTTCGGTTAATCAAAATTCAAATACCCTATTCTCTCTCAAAAACCCCCAAATCTTCAAATTTTCATCTTCATCTTCCAGCTATTATCAATGGCAAAACAACAACAACAACCACTCCAAAACCAACATGAGGAACAACATCAGCAAGAGGAACCACAATAAAAAAGCTTTATTCGCTCTTCACCCGAATCTCATCAAAGCAGACCCTGTACTATCTCATGATCGTCTTCGCCTTTTAAGAGGCAACACAGCTCATACTCTTTCTATCCCTATTCAAAAAAGGATTTGGGATTCGAATCCATGGTAGAATACATCAAGAAATCCCCCATTACCAATTCTGTTCTTGGTGTCCCATCCAAGTACTATCCAGCTTGTTTTGACCGGTTTTCTAGTATACGGCAACGATTTCCAAAACTCCTGAGGGTAATCCATGCATCAGAGGCATGGTAACTGATACGGTTGAAATGGATGGTTTAATTCATGCGGTGTCGTTAGGCCGCAGGACATCTGATTCAGTTGATCAAGGTAGCACACAGTGGTTTTTGTTTATTTATATTATGCGGGGCCTAAATTTACTTTTACTTTCTAAAGTGTAGAAGGTATAAGTTAACCTAGTGTCGTGTTTTTTTATGGATTAACGAATTGAAAATCAAGTGGATAATTGTCTTTTAGTTAAATTACCTAGATAAAGGATAGTAGTTAGTTTAAGCTAAAAGTCCTAAGTGCAGAAAAGTAAATAAGTGTAAGGATATCCGGAGTATGCAGATCAGGGAAATGTTGACCAAGATATCGGTGTTGGGTTAGGAAAAGGTAATAATGCTTATGTTAACACTATGCTTGAAATGATGTAGATCTGGTTAGATAAGCCAATTACACAGACCTACTTGTCTCTGAACTCTCGGAGTTCTCTTTGAGCAGTGAGAAGTATGTCACTTGGTTGTATAATTGAAAGGTAGCTATACCTCGGAGGTTATCCTCAGTAAAGTACTAGATTTATTAGTGAGTTGAGCTCTAATCCTAACCCTCGTTATCAGTTTAGTTAACTGAATAACAACGTGCCGTGTTGATTGAACACTGATCACAAACGGAAGGAGTCTGTCGGATTAAGTTGGCAAAACCTTGAGTGAAAACTAACAACCATTCCATCATAGTAGTGAGATCATAACAATTCAAGCATTATACAGCATTACAGTTGATATACTGATAGTAAAGCAGATAGAAACCTAATAGGTACCTAAACAGTTGATATGACTTAGTCCTAAGGCAACAATCAGACAAGAACATGTAATAGGTTTGGCTCACACAGTGAAGGCACTAACTAGATCTTAACAACTCCTAATAAGTCTCTTCGGAATAGTCAATAGGCATACTAGGTTATTCATGTCTCAATTCCTAAGTTCCGTGTCCTAAAAGCGCATTAAATGCCTCTCGGGAACTCCGGCCATACCGAGTTCATAGAATCTTCATATACAGTATAACCAGGGGTCTTAATCCTATGAAGTAGCTAATTTCATATAGGTAGACAAGTCCTGATTACAACTAGGTTGATCAATCCTTAAGATGCTAGCATACAAATCTATCAGACTTCCTAGTTCAGTATTTCGACAGTAATCGTACTAATTTAACGTAATTATGCTAACCCGTACTTCTATCATGGCAACATACAGATTAATTAAGCTTTCATGGTAATATCAAAACACATTATTAAACATAAAAAGTAAGAACACATATTTAATACAAAAGACAAGCGTTTCGGATAAAAACCTGAAAAGGTCGAAGAAATCTGCCCGAGATCGCAGGGACTCACCGAGATATCCTCCGGAAAATAAAAGCTAAGCTAACTACTACTAAAAAATAACTAAAAGCTTGAAAATATAAAGTGAATTGCAAATTGAGTGTGTGTTGAAATGGATGGAGAAAGCCCTTTAAATAGACTTGAAATTTGCCTGCAAACGGCTGGCAGGCCGTTTGCAGGGGTCGTTTGCCAGGTTTACCCGTTTAAGGTGCCCATTTGATCTAGCCATTTGGCAGGCCATTTGTGAGCCAGGCAGGCCATTTGGCAAGCCGTTTGGTCTGCCTGGTCAGCTGATTTTCACTGGATCGTAACTTGATTTCTTGTCTTTCACCGTTTTCGCTCTAGAATCTTCATTTTAGCTCCGTTTTACTTGATTCTTTTTGCATCGCCTTCGTAATTACCTAATCTACAAAATCAACCAAAAAAGCGATAATTTTGTCAACAAATTTTGAATCTTTATTGTTCTAGGGCTTAATATTGGGGATAAAAATGTGACTTTTAGGCCGATATCAAATACCCCACACTTAGCTTTGCTTGTCCTCAAGTAAAAAGCGAAAATATAAGGATCTTTCTAATAGATTCTCCCTTGCCCCACCCGTGGATCTTTTTATTATGCCTTCATCAAAAGTCGTCACATTTTTCGAAAGTATTAGAAAAAGTTTCGAGCTTCGATGATTTGGTCTCTAGATTTCAATTGCGTTCATAGTGAAAAGGCGTACTTTCCAACTCTCAGATGTAGAGTATACATGATCAGGCTCCTTACTAGCAGATCACTCATATCACTCAAGTGTCTAGGGTGTCCTATTCTAATTGTATTGTCATTCAGAAGCCAGTCGTGTAACAGTTCTCATCATAGGCTTGGTAAAGCATCGATATCTCCACCGGTTAAGTAAGGACGGCACTGATCTTCTTCCTAGGCATTCTTTTAAGAGGAAGACGGGTTGCAGGGTTTGGTTGGAAATTTTAATGGATTGGTGAAAGGTATCCAGATCTTTTGATTTCGAGAGAATTGATAGACTTTGATTCTTTAGAGTATTCATTTTTGGATAGAGAACGGTTTGGAATCCGTAAAAAGTTTTCTTCGAAAGAGGCAGATTTTCCTAAGACTTTGTCTAGAATTTTTCTTTGGCTCCTCCGGTATCCTTCTTTAGGGCAACTTCTCGGGGGTTTCTTTGCCTTTATTTATAGAGACTTTGCTCTTTCATTCATTTTTTTTCCGGCATACCCTTTCTTTATAACTTTTGTCTTTCGTTCCTGGTGCCCAGAGAGGAAGTGACAATCCACTGAAAATAGGTCTTTGACCTATTAAAAACAATCAAGGGTTTGGAATCTTTCAACAAGTGCTTTTGAAACGAATTTGATCGATCTATCTCTTCATTAATCTCTAGATCTTTTTGATAAAAGGAAAGGGGAATGAAGGTGCATGGGTAGTGTATTTTTGGGAGTGAATTTGGGGTGAATATTTCTGATTTATCAATTTTTATGTGAGTTGGTTTGTTTAAATTACGGGGAGTGGAAACGAAAACGGATGGCTTTTTGTCTTCTCTATTCAGAATGATTTCGGAAGGAGTATCGCACCTGCACCACGTATGGCGCTTACTAACCATTGGTCTTGAAACGTATGTTAGAACCAAGTTCTAACTTGAACCGTACACCGGCACACTCATCAATTGAAATGACAAACTACTGTAGATTTGATGGGTCATACAGATACCTTGGGTCCAAGATTCCTTACCTTTTGGGAGTAGGGGTCGTGTTTGATCATGCGTAGCCTTTTACATATTTTCTTAAAAGAAATCTTTTGACACAAAAACATCAGTTTTAGCTTAATCGTTCCGTTCTAATGAATGTTCCAAAAATCGATTTCTAGCAATTTTAATGGATCTTTTGGTTAAAACAAGGTAAAATTTTTCGAAATCACACAATATCCGTTGCTTAATTACTTTTTAGACAAAAGAATTTTTCAAAACTTGGCGTTTTACAGTCACTCATCCTTTAAACTTTTACCCAATACCCCACACTTAGAAGAACATTGTCCCTAATGTTCTATGAAAAAAAATGTATTAATACTTTATAAATTAAGGACATTGTCTTCTAAAATTTCCAAGTTAGTTGCGGGGGTTAACCCACACTTAGAGATTTTAGTGCATAATAATTGAAATAGGTTTGAGGAAGGATTAATTCCCTATGGTCATGTTACTTTCCTAGTGCCGGGCCTTCCTACGGTCGGTCTCCTAATTGCTGGAAAGGACCAGTCTCTTTTGATAAGATTTCTGCATGAAGAACAAAAATAGAAAGGCAGCATTTCCACTATATATAACTTTTTAGTACAATGCTTCAAAAAGATAAAACTAAAAGTAAATATATTAAAGTAGTCTATGGAATACTATCCTGGTCAATGTGCTGAGTCGTGTCTGCGAAGTATCCATGAAGTCCGAAGGGATCATCATCATCCTCTAGTCTCGGTAAATACTCAAGTGGTTGCCCTATATCCAACTCAGGGCTTAGTTGTGAATCCAGACAAAGGTCTGACGGCAGCTCCAGGTGTGATAGGCTCGGGAAAGGCTCCTCATCAGGGATGCTTCCAGTAATTTCAAATGCCTGGGCCGTGGGTGGCTCAACTGATATGGGAATCATGACTAGGTGACAACCCTCAGGTAGCTCAGCGACTGGGGCTGCCTCGGTGACTGGAGCAGGTGAAACGGCTAAAACAGGTGGCGTGATAGGAATAGGAGTAGCATGTACTGGGATGGCAACTGAAGCGACTGAGTGAACTGAGGCCGATGTGGAACGTGTAGAGACCCGTCCAAATCCGTATGGACGAATACATCAACATCTGGTTCAATTGCGAGGTACTGACCTCTATATGATACGTTTTACAAACATTGCATTCATTTTTAAAAGACAATTTCCATTACATCAAAATTGACAAATGTGCATACCATTTCATAATATCCAAACTATAAATGACTTAATCTGTCGTTTACTTAATAATAATCTTTATTGAACTCAACAACTCGAATGCAACGTCTTTTGAAATATGCCATGAATGACTTCAAGTAATATCTTTAAAATGAGCAAATGCACAGCGGAAGATTTCTTTCAAACCTAAGAATAAACATGCTTTCAAGTGTCAACCAAAAGGTTGGTGAGTTCATTAGTTTATCATAATCAATCATTTCCATTATTTTAATAGACCACAAGATTTTCATTTCCATTTCTTATAAACATCATGCATCTGCATAAAAATTATTCATATGGATTGAACCCCTGGTAACCGACATTAACAAAATGCATCTAGAATATCCCCAAAATTGAACCACTCGTCTGTAGAGAAAAATTGAAGTACTAAAGCAGTTCAAAATCTCTGACTGGGGCTTGTCAAGGCCCATAGATATATCTTTAGGATTTGCGTCAATTAGTGGCAATTATAATAAACACTAATTCTTAGGTTACTAAGTTCAACAAGGGCGATATCCGGTATAAAAATTCAACCATAGAATGTAGTTTCGATTACTTGTGTCTATTTCGTCAAACATTTATAAAAGCGCATGTATTCTCAGTCCCAAAAATATAGATTGCAAAAGCATTTAAAAAGGGAGTAATGAAACTCACGATACTGTATTTCGTAGTAAATATGCATATGACGGCACTGAACAAGTGCAGGGTTGGTCTCGGATTCACGAACCTATATCAATTATATATATTAAAACATATAATTGTAATCAACTAAGTTTATATATTATTATTTGTTATTTTTTAATAATTTATAGGTTTCATTAATAATTTAATATATATTTATTTTATATACTTTAGTTATATAGTTAGTGTTTATTATAAAAATATTAATATAGTTATGTTATATGTAATAAATACAGTTTTATATAACTAATAGTTATTTGATAAAATAATATTGCTAATAATAAATAAAAAGTTGTTTTATTTTAAAATAATAATAGTAATAATAACAATAATGATAATTTTTATAAAAATGATACTTTTAATAAGAATGATATAAATGATAACTAATACTTATATTAGTAATAATAATAATAATAATAATAATAATAATAATAATAATAATAATAATAATAATAATAATAATAATAATTATAATACTGATAATAGTAACAATAATGATAATAATAATAATAATAATAATAATAATAATAAGAGAATACTACCTTATAGTAACAAGGAAAAAAAATAAACGCCATTGCCAGAACTCGAACCCGAGACCTCTCGGTTAAACAAAACACCCTTAACCATATGCTCCATTTACTATTTTCTGAATTAACTTGTATCTTAAATCTATTAAACCTTATATCCGTTTTTAGTCCGCAAAAACTTGGCCAATTACTATTTTGGCCCAACAGAAATCACTTAACCCAATTGAAGAGTAATCAGCCCAAGTGTAAACCGATCATGATAGCCCAATTTACACAAGCCCAACATGTGCAGCTATTTATTGATAAAAAGAATAAACTGTACCAGCCTAGGTTCGAACTCAGAACCTCCTGTCTAACAAGCACATGCCCAACCAGTGAACCGACAGTTTTCTTTGGAAATAACAAGCATCTCTAATTATTTATCACGTACAAAATTATTCATCATCTTCATCCTAAATCTATCATCAACATGATTTCCTCACTATCATCGTGATTCAACCCATCATCTTCAATCATCATCACACTCGTTTTATCATGATCACCATCTTAACATCATTCTTCACGTTCACGGTATCAACCTCTTATCTTCCATCATCGACTCATATCATGTATCATCATTATCATACTCGTAATCATAACATCGTTATCATAATTATTATCACGAACTCCTCGTAACAGTAGAAGGAATAAAGATAGCAATAGCAAAGTTTTTGTGGATTTTGTTTGAGTGGGTTTCGAGTAACATAAAAATAGGAAATAGATATGGAAGGTGGACTGCAGCAGGAACAGTCGGCTGAAATAGAAATCTCGAGCGACAACAGTAGTGGTGACCGTACACAAGCAGATTACATGTTGGTTTGGTTGGTTCGTCTGAAGAGAAATAGGAAGTATAAGCTATAGTAGCTGATCGAACGAAAGAAGAAAAAAAAATATATAAATTGTAGGTTGTTTTCGTTTGGTTCAGGCTAAAACAGTAGGACATAAACAAAAATAAGAAGCGTAGTAACAGAAGTAAACGATGATGGTGGTTTTGCGGTTTTGTTTCAGGTTGAACAGTGTCAGTAACACACCCAGCTACAGTAGCCTAGTACAAGTGGGTTTCGTTTGAAGCTGTAAGTTGACACAAACAGTAGCAGTTAGCAAGCAGCGTAGCCGTAAGGGTGTTTGGACTGGGCACAATCGTGGTTGCAGCAGCGATGATTAGAAAGAAAGAAAAAAAGTGGGTTTCGATCATAAATGTGGTGAAACAGGTTGTTGATTATGGCGATCAAATAGGGTGTTTGAATGGTTTACGGTTATAGTCACAATAGTGAATTGGTGGTGGTTGTTACGTGGTGTTTTGTGATGTGGGTTCCAAGTTGAAGGTGATCGGGTGTGGTGTGTGGTTGTCGATGATGGTGGAATGATGGTGGCCGAGGGTAGAGGCTAGGGTGGCGGTGAATGTTGTGGTTTATCAAGGTGATCAAAGACGAAGGTGATTGTGGTGACGGTATGGTTTATCGAAGAAGAAGAAAGGATGTTGATGAGTTTAAGTTTCTATCTATCTCCTCTGTAATGTATGTATATGTCTATATTTATAATTATAAAAAGATATAAAGAAACAACTTGCCACACTAATCAATCACAATATTAATCATGCATATACAGTGAAATAGTAAAGCCATCGACATATATTTTGTTTATTCTACCGACAGTTTTCACGGACTGTGTTATATCGTGGCTCATTGCTAAATAGCTAAAATATAAAAGTGTTCCTAAAAATCTCAAAATTTTAAATTCAGTCCAATTATTTATTCTGGTCATTAACTGTATAAAACCTGATCAAAAAGATTCGGCTAATATTTGTTTTTATTTCCAAATAATATGTACGGAGTATTAAGACTCAATTCGAGGTATCTAAATATATTTTTACCAAACTTAAAACTGATTAATCTTAATTATGGATAAACGTTTATTTTAACTTCTTAAACATTCTAGTTAACTTATTTAAATATTAATCGAATCAATAAACAAATGTTACTATCGTTTACAAAAACATTCAAATTCTATTGAATCGAAAAATGTTTCGGCACGTTTGAAAATAGATCAGTCGAATATGATGAAATCCAATTCTCCACTAACTTTGTCTAACCTTCGTTAATTGACACATTTGTTCTTACTTGTAAATCACCTTACCATTTATTCCGAATACCGTTAAAAAGAAACAATTTCTCAAATCAACGTGGGCCTCGTAATAGAGACCCGTAACAATATCATAATCCTTAAGGGACTTGATAAATATCTTTTAATTTCCGTCGATAAATATATTAAACATATATTGAAACAAATACTTGATAAATACGTTCATATATTTACACATTATTGTTCGTGAATCGTCGAGAGTAGTCGAAGGGTAATTGAATATATGAGCATAGTTTAAAAATTTTGAGATTACAGACTTTGCTTATCGTGTCGGAAACATTAATTATACAAAGATTATGTTTAAATTTGGTCGGAAATTTCCGGGTCGTCACAGTACCTACCCGTTAAAGAAATTTCGTCCCGAAATTTGAGTAGGGTTGTCATGATTAACTATAAGAAAGTTTTCAAGACAAATATGAGTTGAGAAAATAGAGTTTTATTACCATAGAGTAATATGGATAAAACAATTTGATTTCGCGAAGAGTATGAGTGAAGCTATCACAAAAGAGTGAAATGAGTAAATGCAGATTCGTCTTAACCGGTGACGTAATCATTGTTGATTTCAGAAATTCAAGAAAATTAAAGAAGATCTTCAAAATCTAAATAAGATTTGATTCTTCGGTGATTAAGGAAATCGTGATCTTTTTTGCTTAATTGCGTAATCTACCTCAATTGCTATGTCCGTTATTTCGCTATAAATCAACCTCTTCCGTTTCATTATTTTCATCACTCCTACATTTTCTTACTCATTTCCTACTTTCAAAAGATTTGTGAAAATGCTTCATCCAGTTCTGATCCTTGATCTCATTATGACTATCACCACAATCATCCTTCTATTCCAACTCCCACCGGAGGAGTCTGCTTACTTTTACTTTGCTCTTGGGATAATGGTTCTCATAATCCTTCCTTGCTTTTGTCTTTCCATAATTATTGACATCTATGGGTAATGATCTCTTATGTTTGTTGTGATTTATACTCCGATGTTTCGAAGCTTTGTGCTATCGTTTTCTCTTCTCGACCTTGTGTGAAGCAAGTAATGGTCAGAATTTGTAGGTATGAAGTTTCGGATGAACATAACTAATATTCTAAGGAAGACATGGTAATAACACAATCTGACTTGTTAAATTACCAGAAAATCATGGAAAAGACCGAATCATTAAGAAAAATATTTTCTTGATATGTTTAGAGATTAAATAGAATGTAAGAGTTATGTAACATGGTTCATGATGAGGGTGTGATCTGTGAACCTTTATCACGTTCTATTAGAAACTCAGCATGACTTACTGTAATATAATCACATTGGCCAAGCGCCATTATATTATACTAACTCTTGCTTCAGTTCCCAACACTTCTCCAGAACACGTTCATAATTTAAACTTGATGGTTTCAGAAGTTTAGAAACTAAAACAGTTTCTTTTATGATATAACACAAATAACTCAAAGAGATAAATAATCTCGGACGATGATTGTTATGATGGTATCTTCAGAACTATCGAGGATATTTATACTGAAAGATTAGATGATATTTTAGAATTTTAAAATATCTGGAATCAAAGGATGATGCAGAAAATTTGTTTGCGAAGGTTTAGAATAAGGAGTAATGTGTTCGCTAACGATTTTAACACACACTGAATCATTTGAATTCTTTGAAGGTAGATTTCGTCTTTGTGATTTGTCCACAGCCTCCTTCATGGTTTGCTCAATCGTTTTTCAGTACCAAATTTTTCTCATTTTCTGAGCTTTTTCAGCACACTATTCTTTATCATCAAACTTTCGACAGTTAAAGTTGTTTACATTTTTTGCTGCTTCATCGGCAGTTTTTCCAAAATTCAGAGAATTAGTTCGCAATTTGGGGTGTTTTTCAGAAACTTCACATTCGAAGTATGTAAGTCTAGGAGATAGACGTTATATGTATATATATAACTGTTGGCGTAGAATCGCAGCGAAATTCGAGAAAAATGATTCAGGCTTTTTGGTATGGCAACTACCGTTATAAGATGCAGATGAGTACAAGAAAGGGTTTCAATGAATAAGTATAGTGACTTTTCAAAGAGGCTTAATCCAATGATTACTGAAGTTGTTGGTACGTTTACTATTAATATGGTGGAACATAAAAGGTTCCCCAGTAACAATGACATACAAGAAATGTATATATCAAGGTTATAATAAGGCTAATCTGAAAAGTCGAAGTTGACTGGTTAGAAGGGTGACAACACTGGATACCTTAAAAAAGGAATTGCAAGGTTATTTTTGGTAGAAACAATGTCAATGGATCATAGATTTATGTTAAATCTTTACCTAGGTTCTGGGAGTTTTTAGGTGTATGACTATATGCATAAATCTTTCCTTTTCGTGGGTAACGTGTGGTTGGATCATCCTCTCGATTGTTTCTTAATTGAGGGATCTTCAAGAATCATGAAGGGCTTGAACACAGATTGTAATCATTAATATACATATGATGTTCTAGAGTTTTGAACGATACGATATTTTCCTGGGTTTCATGAATATAAGTGATTTTTCTAACACAGTTTTGAAGTCAAAGTATAGCTTTGAAAGATGTAGGAATCTAAGAGTGATGATATTGGTTATATCTTGACTTGGATTCTGATCCGTTGAAACCAGAATATGTAATTGGATTTGAATGAGTATTGTTGCTCAGATTTCTATGAAGGAATGTATATCGTTGTGAAAGTAGTGAGTATAGTTAATGATCATTAAATAATTGCAGAATGTACAGTCTAACATATTAATTGTGAACTTAAATATTTCTCGGTTATTACCTACCCGTTAAAAAAAGTATTTCACAATTAATATTTCTGTACAATAGAATTTTATTACAGTCTTTATGAAAATATATGTATGTATATTTTCTTCGAATGTAATACGGATGTAATGAGTTAATATACTATTAAACTCCTTTGATTTTCGGCTGGAACTAGAAATGAATAATCTCTAAAACATTAGAGATTATATAATCTTCGCGGAGTATTTCACTAATGTAATCAATACTTCATTACTTATTCTTGTTGATATTCCTCGGTGAAGGATGTTGATGTTCGTGGAATTCTTGTGAATTTTGCGAAGTACGAATGATGTTTTCCGGGAAGTTTCGAGTACATCGAAAATGAAAGTGTAAAATCAAACATGTAATTGAATAATAAAATCAACATGTAATTGAATAATACACTTGGTTTATTATGAAATGGAATTCATTGATTTGAAACAGAAATTGTAGTTAACGATTGGTTAAGTCGTTAACGAAGGATGTACATCATAGCATATTAGTAATATGAATTAACCGAGTAATATCTACTATTTTTCAATTCATACATAATAGCTTAGTACGAAAGGATATATTAGGGTTCCCAAAATTCATATATATATAATATATAAATTCTTTGGAAATAACGAGTTAATACTTCATAACTCGTTATTACAATATACCCATTGGTGATTGTGGTGTTTATATCATCGGTGGTTATGGAGTTGGTGGAGCTTGTGGTGTTACAGGTGTTACTGGTGTTGGTGATACTGATGTTGTTGTAATAGACGTAAGTCTATCTTCCAAATTGTGCACAGTATTTTCCAGAGATTCTATTCTTCTTTCAAACCTAGCATGCAGCTCCCTGACTTCTTCCACTAATCCTATTTGAATAGTAGTCAGGAGTAGAGGTTGAATTATCAACGTAACTCTATGAATGCATTCTTCGAGACGAAATATCTTGGCAAAGAGTGTGAAAACGGTGTTTTGAACAGGTTGACCAGTGAGTGCATCAAGTTCTTCGATGTTGGGAGGTAAATTGGGTTCGCGGTAGGGTTCTCCTTATTCATTTCTCCAGCGAGTGAGTATATCTCAAACCCATCCCCATCTCATCCAGAAAGAAGTATATTTCACCAATTGGGGCACTTCGGTCACACTACCTTCAGAGTCTTCAGAATCGTCTTCGAAACTATAGGAACTCAAACTTTGTGCAGGATCCATCTTACACGGGCAGATAAAGGATTTTCGATATGAAATAATTTTCGAATATCGGATGATATTCTAATCACATAGAATACCTATATATAATACAAAAAATCCCGTAGATTACGGAGGAAATTAAGGAAACGTGTCAGACATGGTCAAATATGATAGGATATGAATTTGTCTGTACACCATCTATGCAAATTGCAATAAGACGTGTCGAGACTGAAAATGATACGTAGATACTTTTCGACAAGAAATGATAAGCAAAACTTTTGACATGCAGACTAGGTCGAAGTCCAGACTCGCTAATGCATCTTAGCAACTATCAGTTAGACACACTAATTCAAGACCTGGTTCGCTAGGACCAACCCTCTGATGCCACCTGTAGAGACCCGTCCAAATCCGTATGGACGAATACATCAACATCTGGTTCAATTGCAAGGTACTGACCTCTATATGATACGTTTTACAAACATTGCATTCGTTTTTAAAAGACAATTTCCATTACATCAAAAATTGACAAATGTGCATACCATTTCATAATATCCAAACTATAAATGACTTAATCTGTCGTTTACTTAATAATAATCTTTATTGAACTCAACAACTCGAATGCAACGTCTTTTGAAATATGCCATGAATGACTCCAAGTAATATCTTTAAAATGAGCAAATGCACAGCGGAAGATTTCTTTCAAACCTAAGAATAAACATGCTTTTAAGTGTCAACCAAAAAGTTGGTGAGTTCATTAGTTTATCATAATCAATCATTTCCATTATTTTAATAGACCACAAGATTTTTATTTCCATTTCTCATAAATATCATGCATCTGCATAAAAATCATTCATATGGATTGAACCCCTGGTTACAGACATTAACAAAATGCATCCAGAATATCCCCAAAACATAACCACTCATCTGTAGAGAAAAATCGAAGTACTAAAGCAGTTCAAAATCTCTGATTGGCGCTTGTCAAGGCCCATAGATCTATCTTTAGAATTCGCATCAATTAGTGGCAATTATAATAAACACTAATTCGTAGGCTACCAAGTTCAATAAGGGCGATATCCGGTATAAAAATTCAACCATAGAATGTAGTTTCGATTACTTGTGTCTATTTCGTTAAACGTTTATAAAAGCACATGTATTCTCAGTCCCAAATATATAGATTGCAAAAGCATTTAAAAAGGGAGTAATGAAACTCACGATACTGTATTTCGTGGTAAATATGCATATGACGGCACTGAACAAGTGCAGGGTTGGCCTCGGGTTCACGAACCTATATCAATTATATATATTAAAACATATAATTGTAATCAACTAAGTTTATATATTACTATTTGTTATTTTTTAATAATTTATAGGTTTCATTAATAATTTAATATATTTATTTTATATACTTTAGTTATATAGTTAGTATTTATAAAAATATTAATATAGTTATGTTATATGTAATAAATACAATTTTATATAACTAATAGTTATTTGATAAAATAATATTGCTAATAATAAATAAAAAGTTACTTTATTTTATAATAATAATAGTAATAATAACAATAATGATAATTTTTATAAAAATGATACTTTTAATAAGAATGATATAAATGATAACTAATACTTATATTAGTAATAATAATAATAATAATAATAATTATAATACTGACAATAGTAACAATAATGATAATAATAAAAATAATAATAAGAGAATACTACCTTATAGTAACAAGGGAAAAAAATAAACGCCATTGCTAGAACTCGAACCCGAGACCTCTCGGTTAAACAAAACACCCTTAACCATATGCTCCATTTACTATTTTCTGAATTAACTTGTATCTTAAATCTATGAAACCTTACTATTTCGGCCCAACAGAAATCACTTAACCCAATTGAAGAGTAATCGGCCCAAGTGTAAACCGATCATGATAGCCCAATTTACACAAGCCCAACCTGTGCAGCTATTTATTGATAAAAAGAATAAACTGCAATAGCCTAGGTTCGAACTCAGGACCTCCTGTCTAACAAGCACATGCCCAACCAGTGAACCGACAGTTTGCTTTGGAAATTACAAGCATCTCTAATTATTTATCACGTACAAAACTATTCATCATCTTCATCCTAAATCTATCATCAACATGATTTCCTCACTATCATCGTGATTCAACCCATCATCTTCAATCATCATCACACTCATTTTATCATGATCACCATCTTAACATCATTCTTCACGTTCACTTTATCAACCTCTTATCTTCCATCATCGACTCATATCATGTATCATCATTATCATACTCGTAATCATAACATCATTATCATAATTATTATCACGAACTCCTCGTAACAGTAGAAGGAATAAAGATAGCAGTAGCAAAGTTTTTTTAGGTTTTGTTTGAGTGGGTTTCGAGTAACATAAAAACAGGAAATAGACATGGAAGGTGGACTGCAGCAGGAGTAGTCGGTTAAAACAGAAATCTCGAGCGACAACAGTAGTGGTGACCATACATAAGAAGGTTACATGTTGGTTTGGTTGGTTCGTCTGAATAGAAACAGGAAGTATAAGCTGTAGTAGCTGATCGTACGAAAGAAGAAAAAAATATATATAAATTGCAGGTTATTTTCATTTGGTTCAGGCTGAAACAGTAGGACAGAAACAGAAATAAGAAGCGTAGCAGTAGTAACAGAAGTAAACGATGATGGTGGTTTTGCGGTTTTATTTCAGGTTGAACATTGTCAGTAACACACCCAGCTGCAGTAGCCTAGTACAAGTGGGTTTCGTTTGAAGCTGTAAGTTGACACAAACAGTAGCAGTTAGCAAGCAGCATAGCTGTAAGGGTGTTTGGACTGGGCACAATCGTGGTTGCAGCAGCGATGATTAGAAAGAAATAAAAAAAAGTGGGTTTTGATCATAAAGGTGGTGAAACGGGTTGTTGATTATGGCGATCGAATAGGGTGTTTGAATGGTTTACGTTTATAGTCACAACAGTGAATGGGTGGTGGTTGTTACGTGGTGTTTTGTAATGTGGGTTCCAAGTTGAAGGTGATCGGGTGTGGTTGTCGTTGATGGTGGAATGATGGTGGCCGAGGGTAGAGGCTAGGGTGGCGGTGAATGTTGTGGTTTATCAAGGTGATCAAAGACGAAGGTGATTGTGGTGACGGTATGGTTTATCGAAAAAGAAGTAAGGATGTTGATGAGTTTAAGTTTCTATCTATCTCCTTTGTAATGTATGTATATGTCTATATTTATAATTATAATAAGATATAAAGAAACAACTTGCCACACTAATCAATCACAATATTAATCATGCATATACAGTGAAATAGTAAAGCCATCGACATATATTTTGTTTATTCTACCGACCGTTTTCACGGACTGTGTTATATCGTGGCTCATTGCTAAACAGTTAAAATATAAAAGTGTTCCTAAAAATCCTAAATTTTTAAATTAAGTCCAATTATTTATTCTGGTTATTAACTGTATAAAACCTGATAAAAAAGATTCGACTAATATTTGTTTTTATTTCCAAATAATATGTACGGAGTATTAAGACTCAATTCGAGGTATCTAAATATATTTTTAGCAAACTTAAAATTGATTAATCTTAATTATGGACAAACGTTTATTTTAACTTCTTAAACATTCTAGTTAACTTATTTAAATATTAATCGAATCAATAAACAAATGTTACTATCGTTTACATAAACATTCAAATTCTATTGAATCGAAAAACGTTTCCGCACGTTTGAAAATAGATCAGTCGAATATTATGAAATCCAATTCTCCAATAACTTTGTCTAACCTTCGTTAATTGACACATTTGTTCTTACTTGTAAATCACCTTACCATTTATTCCGAATACCGTTAAAAAGAAATGATTTCTCAAATCAACGCGGGCCTCGTAATAAAGACCCGTAACAATATCATAATCCTTAAGGGACTTGATAAATATCTTTTAATTTCCGTCGATAAATATATTAAACATATATTGAAACAAATACGTTCATGTAAAGTATTATTCATCAAATACTTTGTTAACATTTTCAATTAATATATATATATATATATATATATATATATATATATATATATATATATATATATATATATATATATATATATATATATATATATATATATATATTTATTTATTTATATATTTTAATATATATACATATCTATTTACACATAATTGTTCGTGAATCGTGGAGAGTAGTCGAAGGGTAATTGAATATATGAACATAGTTTAAAAATTTTGAGATTACAGACTTTGCTTATCGTGTCGGAAACATTAATTATACAAAGATTAAGTTTAAATTTGGTCGGAAATTTTCGGGTCGTCACAGAACGCCTGGGGGTAGCTTGTCGTACTGGCTGAACACGGCGCGCTAGCCTAAATGACGACGGGCCCAGAGTACTGCGCGGCATCCCCTCACGCTGAAGGTTTGCTCTAAGAGCTCGATAAAGCCTCTGCTAGTCTCTGAGTAATGCCCATGTAACATCTGGGTCATTCAAGGTGGCTCTATAGTGTATCACTGTCCGTGGCTCTTGTGTCTCTAATGGCTGTGCGTGCTCAGCAGGTCTCCTAGCTAAACATCTAGATTGTCGAACAGGGAGAGCTTTCGGTGCTGTGCCAATATCCTCCTCAACACTCTCCAATATCAATCGCCTTGGGCCTAATTGTCTTGTTGATGGCGTGTTCTAGTCAGCACTGCTTCCCAAGGAGTAAACTTTAGGAGTCCTCCTCCTATGAACTGGGATGTAAACTGAAGCTCCTGAACTTGGCATTTTTGCCTGAACACATTCAACAAACTTGTAAGTATTAAGCGCATGTATGGCGCTTATTTGTTAGTACATAGAGATAATATTTTTATAGATTAAAAATAATAAAAATAAATAAAAAAAATAAAAAGAATAAGAAAGGGGTGCCTCCCAAGAGCGCTTTGTTTATCAAGTCGTTACAGCTCGACTTTCTCTATCAGATCTTCAGAATGGTTCAAAGGAGAAGAGGTGCTCCTCCTTATTGTGGTCTTCTAGATAAGCTTTTAGCCGGTGGCTGTTGACTTTGAAGTTGCCTGTTGGTCCTTCTAGTTCCACGGCTCCGTGTGGAAAAGTGTGTACAACTTTGTATGGGCCACTCCATCTTGATCTAAATTTTCCAGCGAACTTCTTGAATCGAGAATTAAAGAGCAGAACTTTATCTCCCGGAGTGAACTTTGTAGGAATCAATCTTGCATCATGTGTAAGATTCGTTTGTTCCTTGTAGATGTATGACGTTACGTATGCTTGGTCTCTTAATTCAGCGAGTTTGTTCATCTACATCTTCTGATGCTTAGCGGTAACTGAGGGATCGAGGTTGCAGGTCTTCAGTGCCCAGAGAGCTTTATATTCGAGTTCTAGCGGAAGGTTACAAGCTTTTCTATAGATCATGCGGTAGGGTGTAGTCCCTAGAGGATTCTTGTAAGTAGTCCAGAATGCCCACAGAGCATCGTCTAGTCTCTCGGCCCATTTATTTCCATGATGGCCGATAGTGCATTCTAAGATTCTTTTGAGTGCTCTGTTCGTGACCTCTGCTTGTCTGTTAGTCTGCAGAAGGATAGGCAGTGGACATTTTGTGGGTAACTCCGTATTGTTGCATTACCTTCATGAATTGATTATTGCAGAAGTGTGTGTCTCTATCACTTATTATAGCGCGGGGAGCTCCAAATTGACAGAAGAGTCTCTTCAGGAAGTTGGTGACGACCTTGGCATCATTGGTTGGAAATTCTTGGGCTTCGACCCATCTGGAGACGTAATCTACTGCTACGAGGACATATTCTTTCCCATTAGACTTTGGGAATGGCCCCATAAAGTCTAATCCCCATATATCGAAGATCTCGCAAGCTTGGATATTAGTCCGAGGCATCTCATTCTTCATAGAGATAATACCTTGCCTTTGGCATACGTCACAACACTTTACAAGCTCTTGCGCATTTCAGAATATAGACGGCCGATAAAATCCTAATTTGTAGACTTTTTTTACGGTTAAGTTTGCTCCATGATGACCTCCGGTTGGTCCGTGGTGACATTGGTGAAGAATCGCTGCTGCTTGTTTCTCATCTATGCACCTCCTGATTATCTGATCAGGTTAAATTCTAAATAGGTAAGGATCTTCCCAGTAGTAGTACTTGGCATCCCTGAAGAACTTCCTTCTTCGGGAGGTGCTCATTCCCTTCTGTACTACTCCAGAAACTAGATAGTTGGCCATGTCGGCATACCAAGGAGTATCAGTGAATTGTGATCATATGTGAGTTTGTCCTAAACTTATAAGCTGTTCTTCCAGAAATTTATCTCTGATATCCTGTTCAGCAAGTTGTTCCATCGATGGATTCTCCAAACGACTAAGATGATATGCCACGACGTTCTCTGCTCCTTTCTTATCTTTAATTTCAATATCGAATTCCTGAAGGAGTAAGATCCATCGTAGGAGTCTTGGTTTAGCGTCTTTCTTAGTGAATAGATATTTGAGGGCTGAATGATCTGTATAAACCGTAGTTTTGGACAGGATGAGATAGGAACAGAATTTGTCGAAGGCGAGTACTACAGCTAGCAGCTCCTTTTCCGTGGTAGTGTAATTCTCTTGAGCTCCGGTTAAGGTTTTGCTGGCATAATAGATTGGATGATAGTGCTTATCTGTCTGTTGTCCGAGTACAGATCCAACTGCGAAGTCACTCGCATTACACATGATTTCAAATGGTAAACTCCAATCAGGAGCTATCATGATGGGTGCATGTGTTAGCTGTTCCTTCAGATAGTTGAATGCCTTAATACATTCTTTATCGAAAACAAACCGAACTTCCTTTCCTAGGAGATGAGTGAGAGGTTGTGTGACCTTTGAGAAATCTTTAATGAAGCGTCGGTAAAAACCGGTGTGTCCAAGGAAACTCCTTACCACTTTTACTGTGGTAGGTTCTGGAAGTGTAGTTATGGTCTCAATCTTAGCCTTATCAACTTCTATTCCTGCTTTTGAAATCTTATGTCCTAAAACTATCCCTTCTTTAACCATGAAGTGACATTTTTCCCAATTCAGAACTAAATTTGAATCTTCACATTGGGTGAGCATCTTGTCAAGGTTAGAAAGGCATGAATCAAAGGTACTACCAAAGACTAAAAAGTCGTCCATGAAGACTTCCATACAACGTTCAATCATGTCGTGGAATATTGCTACCATGCATCGCTGGAATGTAGCCGGTGCATTTCATAACCCAAAGGGCATGCATCGATAGGCAAATGTTCCATAAGGACAGGTAAAGGTTGTCTTTTCTTGGTCCTTTGGATCGAGGGGAATCTGAAAGTAGCCGGAAAAAAACGTCAAGGAAACAATAGTATTTATTTCCTGATAGACGTTCCAACATTTGATCAATGAAAGGTAATGTAAAATGATCTTTTCGGGTTACATCGTTTAGTTTATGATAATCTATGCAAACCTTCTAACTGGTGACTTCCCGTGTTGGAATAAGTTCATTATTCTCATTTTGAATTACGGTTGTCCCTCCCTTTTTGGGTATCACTTGAACAGGACTAACCCATGGCAAATCAGAAACTAGATAGATCAGACCGGCATCCAGAAGTTTGATTATTTCTTTCTTGACAACTTCTTGAATCATAGGGTTGACCCTTCTTTGCCTCTGAACTGAAGGTTTGAAATCATCTTCCATGAAGATCTTGTGGGTGCACTAGTTGGGGCTGATTCCTTTTATGTCCGAGATCTTCCAAGCAATTGCCTTCTTATTTGATTTCAAAACTTGAATCAATTTTTCCTTCTCTTATGGCGTGAGGTTTTTCAAGATGATTACGGGGAGTTGCGATTCTCCTTCTAAGAATGCGTACTCCAGATTGTCGGGTAACTTCTTTAATTCCAAATTCGGAGGTTCCTCGATAGATGGCTTCATTCTAGCTATCTCCTTTCGGTCTAATGATTCATACTTCTCCTGGAATTCTGATTCTTCAGTAGCGGTCACTGATGCTATATGTTCTTCACTTTTGGAAATTGTCCTTCTTAATGCTTCCTCCTCATAAACGTCTTCCTTAGTTTCGAAGGTAGGTTCAGGAATCTCTACACAGTCCTCTTTTGACTAGGGTTCCTGATATACCGGAATGAAATCTGTCTCTTCATTTGGTCTTCTTCTTAACAGAGGTAGAGGAATGCCTAGTCCTAGTGGTGCTATTTGGATAGTTTTGCCAAGAAAATTAATTTCAGAGAGAGGAGATTTGTGTTGACTAAGGTTTATGGCTGAATGCTTGTCAAGATTTCCTTTAGGAGGTGTAAAGAACAAATCCTTAGAAATTTGATCTTGACTACATATAGCCATGGTTTCTTCCAGGTATTCGTTGACGAGTTTTTGAAAAGAATCAGAGAGATTCACATCTTCTTTTCGTGGATGGTTCATGAGACGAACAACATTGAATGTGATTTCTTCTCCTCCAACCCTCAGTTTCAATGATTTCTCGTGCACATCAATCACGGTCTTGGCAGTATTTAGGAATGGTCTGCCAAGAATGAGTGGGACCTTCGTGTCTTCCTCAATGTCCGTAATGACGAAATCAACGGGAAATGCGAACTTATCCACTCTAACTAGGACATCTTCAGCTATTCCTCGAGGAATCTTAACTGATCTGTCTGCGAGTTGGAGAGTTATTCTGGTATGCCTTAAGTTATTTAATCCTAGCTTCTTGAATAACGAATAGGGCATTAGGTTTAAATTGGCTCCTAAGTGTGCTAATGCATTGCTAATTTGGACATCTTGCAGGTAGCAAGGTACCGTAAATCTTCCTGTATCTCCTAACTTAGGGGGAATTCCATGTTGTAACACTAATGAGCATTCTTCACTTAAGGGCAAGCTAACTATCTCTCTTAATCTCTCTTTGTTTGAAAGCAGTTCTTTGAAAAATTTAGCGCAGTTTGGCATTTCTACTAAAGCATCTACTAGTCGTACATTCAAATGCAAATTATTAATAATATCCCAATACTTAGCGAATTGCGCTTCTTGTTTTTCCTTGCTAAGCCTACCTGGAAAAGGTATGCGGGCGCGCGGAATAATTTTCGGGGCCTTAGGAGAGATAGGTTCTGGTGGATTGACAACTGGGTCATTGACACAGGTTCCTTATCGGAAAAATCTTGTATGGATATATTGATAGTTTTTTCCTTCCCTCCTCTAGTGATTACTAGGGCATCAAACTTACTGCACTCTATATCAACTTTAGTGGTTAAACGTTTAAGCGTGAGCTGAAAATTGGTGATTAATTCTTCAAAAGTCTTTATCAAGGTGTCGAACTTATTTTGACATTCTATGACTTGAAGGTTTATCATGTATTGCTTTTTCATGAATTCAACTAAAATTTCCTTAGAGTGGAGAGTAGGTTTGTGCAACGGGAAGATTATATTATGATCCGAGCTATTTTACTGTTTATGTGCCCATCTAGGGTAAGGATACCTTAGATTGGTTCTAGTAGCATCGGAGTTTCTAGGAATTGGTAAACTTTGAAGAGTGAGGGTGAGATCTTGTAACATGGTTTCCAGTATTTTTACCGTATGAGTGAAGACGTCATCCTTCTCAGCAGCTTCATTGCTCCAATCTTCCTGCTGTACAGCTATTGTATCCAAGAGATTCCGTGCTTCATCTGCTGTTTGGGACATGAAATTGCCTTGCGAGGCCATGTCTAGGAGAGACTTATCATCCTTGGTCAAACCATTGTAAAGCATACAGATTATATCTGTCTGACTTAACGAATGATTCGGACATCTTTTAAGCATCAACTTTATTCTATTCCATGCTAGACACAATGACTCGTTTTCTTTTTTAGAAAAGTTTGTGATGTCGTTTCTTAAACAGGTTTGAAGGGAGGGTGGATGAAATTTGTTTAAAAATTTGGTGGCTAAATCCTCCCATGAATGTATTGAATTCGGGTTAAGTTCGTCAAACCATGTCAAAGCGTGTGCAGAAAGTGAATATTGAAAAAGATGATGTTTCAAAATGTTTTTCTCATTTTCTTCCTTCTTAAAAGAGTCAACTAGACTGATAAAATTGTTTAAGTGAAAGTTTGGATCGTCATTCGGTAATCCTTGAAATTTACAGATCATACTGACTAGTTTAATCATGTGTGAACTAATTTTAGGAATTCCTTCGGTTCCTAAGGTGATTGGTCCTCTTTCCTCTAAGCACGACTTATGCATAGAAGCAAGGGTATCTTGTTGTTCCATTTTTTTTAATTTTCTGTTTAAAAAAAACTTAAAAGTAACTTTTAGAAAATGTTAATTTACTAAAAGGATCGATAATTTAATAAAAACAATTATTCTTGAAATTCGGTCGCTAACCTAATCGGATATCTCAACTGATAGGATTTCATACAGATTACTTATATCTTGGTGGCTAGGCCAACTACGGAGAGGCAGGATCCTTTTGGTTCCAATATAATTGGAAACTGTTCGAAAAATCCAACAACCAAGTCCGTATATAATTGTCTTTCTTAGACACCACCAAACAATACATTTATCTGTTTAAAATTTTTCTCAATCAAAATATTCGATCCGCGGCAGCGGCGCCAGAAAAACTTGTTACTACTATGATACGGTTGAAACGGACAGTTTAATTTGTGCGGTGTCGTTAGGCCGTAGGGCGTCTGATTCAGTTGATCAAGGTAGCACACAGTGGTTTTTGTTTATTTATATTATGCGGGGCCTAAATTTACTTTTAGTTTCTACGGTGTCGAAGGTGTAAATTAACCCAGTGTCGTGTTTTTTATGGATTAAAGAATTGAAGATCAAGTAGATAATTGTCTTTTAGTTAAATTACCTAGATAAAGGATAGTAGTTGGTTTAAGCTAAAAGTCCTAAGTGCGGAAAAGTAAATAAGTGGAAGGATATCCGGAGTATGCAGATCAGGGAAATGTTGACCAAGATATCGGTGTTGGGTTAGGGAGAGGTAATTATGCTTATGTTAAGACTATGCTTGGAATGATGTAGATCTGGTTGGATGAGCCAATTACACAGATCTACTTGTCTCTGAACTCTTGGAGTTCTCTATGAGCAGTGCGAAGTATGTCACTTGGTTGTATAATAAAAAGGTAGCTATACCTCAGAGGTTATCCTCAGTAAAGTACTAGGTTTATTAGTGAGTTGAGCTCTAATCCTAACCCTCATTATCAGTTTAGTTAACTGAATAACAACGTGCCGTGTTGATTGAACACTGATCACAAACGGAAGGTGTCCGTCGGTTTAAGTTGGCAAAACCTTGAGTGAAAACTAACAACCATTCCATCATACTAGTGAGATCATAACAATTCAAGCATTATACAGCATTACAGTTGATGTACTGATAGTAAAGCAGATAGAAACCTAATAAGTACCTAAACAGTTGATATGACTTAGTCCTAAGGCAACAATCAGACAAGAACATGCAATAGGTTTGGGTCACACAGTGAAGGTACTAACTAGATCTTAACAGCTCCTAAGAAGTCTTTTCAGAACAGTCAATAGGCATACTAGGTCATTCATGTCTCAATTCCTAAGTTTCGTGTCCTAAAAGCGCATTAAATACCTCTCGGGAACTCCGGCCATACCGAGTTCATAGAATCTTCAGATACCGTATAACCAAGGGTCTTTATCCTATGAAGTAGCTAATTTCATATAGGTGGACAAGTCCTGAACACAACATAGGTTGGTCAATCCTTAAAATGCTAGCATACAAATCTATCAGACTTCCTAGTTCAGTATTTCGACAGTAATCGTACTAATTTAACATAATTATGCTAACCCAAACTTCTATCATGGCAACATACAGATTAATTAAGCTATCATGGTAATATCAGAATGCATTTTTAAATATAAAAAGTAAGAACACATGTTTAATACAAAAGACAAGCGTTTCGGATAAAAACCTGAAAAGGCCGAAGAAATCTGCCCGAGATCACAGGGACTCGCCGGGATATCCTCTGAAAAATAAAAGCTAAGCTCACTACTACTAAAAACTAACTAAAAGCTTGAAAATATAAAGTGAATTGCAAATTGAGTGTGTGTTGAAATGGATGGAGAAAGCCCTTTAAATAGACTTGAAATTTGCCTGCAAACGGCTGGCAGGCCGTTTGTAGGGGCCGTTTGCCAGGTTTGCCCGTTTAAGGTGCCCGTTTGATCTGGCCGTTTGGCAGGCCATTTGTGAGCCCATCAGGCCATTTAGCAGGCCGCTTGGCAAGCCGTTTGGTCTGCCTGGTCAGCTGATTTTCACTGGATCGTAACTTGATTTCTTGTCTTTCACCGTTTTCGCTCTAGAATCTTCGTTTTAGATCAGTTTTACTTGATTCTTTTTGCATCGCCTTCGTAATTACTTAATCTACAAAATCAACCAAAAAAGCGATAATTTTTCCGACAAAGTTTGAATCTTTATTGTTCTAGGGCTTAATATTGGGGATAAAAATGTGACTTTTTGGCCGATATCAGTAACCAAAGCAATTGATTGTTCTATCACCTCTGAGAACATTCCCCAATCTCTTCAAACGCCAGCAAGGCCATTTGTTGATTCCTTAACGAGTGATGAGTTCAGAAAGGAGGTCCTGTAATTCATTGATTATGAGGGCGAGCTTACCGGTCACAGCCCCTAAAGGAAGAATATGCCGGCGATTTAGAATTATTTCTGAGGGGGAGGGTTCTCAGCCGAAGCCAGTACCACCAAGGAAGCAACCAGCTACCACAACTGGAAGACCCATTGTCGCAAAAACTGGTAAAGCAGTAGTTGTATTAGAATCTAGTACTCTCTAATAACAAAGAACAACCCTAGTCTTATATACTGACTATCCACCTCTAGTTTTGGAACCTGTTACTTTTCCATTTCTTGGTAACAAGTAAGTCTAAACATACAAATCTGGCTCCAAGCATGCCAAAAGGGAGAAAGCACTAGTCTCAACTGTTGTTCCTGTGAAAGAGACGGCTATGGAACCTGTTGCATCTCTAGACCAATCAACAACAATCTCTAACATAATTGAAAATCTGTTATCTGATGACATAAATGTTGAAAGTGGAGTTAAAGGTATTATCTTTGCTCCTAAGCTAACTAGTTTTAAAATTAGTGTTAAGAGGAATAGCAACCCATATTCCTCTAACTAGGCACTTCCACATTTTTCAAAAACATTCTACAAGAAATATCCTCTGCTGAGACCCCAAAGCAGACTTGAGCTGGGTCCTCATAGTGTTGAACCAGCGCAGGCTACTGCACACCCTAGTTGCAACTTAGAACATGAATAGAGTTACACTAATTTATCTAAACCTGAAAAGTATCTTACACAATCTGAGTCAACATGTGTTGCCAATAAGTCAGCAGAGTCACAGCTGCACTTATAGACAACAAAATCTGTCTCAATTGAAGGGTTGACCAAAACACAAGTCTGTCCCTAGAGACCTTAATCAGATGTAATTGTTGAGTCAAATTTATTTGGTTCTACTTTTATTAACATAAAATGTTCCCATATTACAGATGTTAAGGTTACAGAGGGCAGAGAAGCTTATGCGATTGAACAGACTGCCTCTGTTAATGCTGGTGATAATGTTGGTGTTGGTCCAATAGTTTCCGCTGCTGATAAGGATATGGCTACTGTTGGTGATATGGTCATTCCAGATATTGTTATGGGTACTGATGACCAAACTACAGCTGGTGATGTAGTTGATGTTGCTGATATGGTCATTGATCCCATTTCTGCTGGTAGTATTCTTGATGTTGGTGCTACTATTCCAAGGCATTTTATTTCTGTGAATGCTATTGGTAATGTTATTGTATCTGACGTGGCACCAGATACAGGTTCTAAAGATGACTCTGTGGGTACTGCTGATATAGCCCCAGATACTGGTACTATAGGTGATTGTGTAGATGTTGGTAGCAGCACAGCTGGTAATGTTGATACTGAATCAGCTGCCACCACTGCTAATGTTGATGGAGAATCTTCTAAGGGTGATGATACCATTCATAAGCCCACAGTTGCTGATCCAGATGAAGTTGTCCCCAGATTTGTCTAAAAGGGGGTGACTATTACACCATAAATTTCTATACTGGTTGACCAGCTAACCATTGATTCACAGAGTGCACTAGTTGAAGCCAGCCATTGGTGGAGCTAGTAGGGTGGCCGAAGGTGGCAATGCCACCCCCAACAAATTTAGTAAGCCCATTATTATATATAATAATTTATGTATTTATACTAGGTTCGTCAAAATTAACAAGCTTTCCTCAATTGGTCTATATTACTTTAAGTTCGTAGTGCTACCCATAACGTTTAACTAGCCTTCCTCAATTGGCCAATCTTAACGTTACTTTAAGTCCATAGTTCCACCCTTAACGTTTAATCCTGGCTTCGCCATTGAAGCCAGCAAACTCCCTGAAGAGGAGTTAATGAAGCTGCTTCAACAACTAGATGAACCAGCTCAAGATGAGGTGTTTGAGAGGCTGTTCACGCTTGATAATATAAATGAGCAACCATACTATGATTATTTTTGTATGCGTCGTGCTGCTTCTCCATGGCCTGGTCACTAGAAGCCTCTTAGGTTTCAGCTTCATCCTAATACTGGTAAGGTTACTATCCATGATGTTCCTGATTTTCTAGTACCTTCTGATTCATAAGTTTCTTCATCATCATCTTCTGATGGTGATGTTGACCAAGGTACTGGTAAGGACGAGCCAGTGATTTTTGATAATGCTGATAATAAAACCACCGGTTCCAAAGATAAACCATTGGATCTTACTGATGATTCTGATTCACTTGACAAGGATAACAGTGGTTATAAGCCTTCAGGCGAAGGTAAAAATGATAGTGATCATGGTGATGAGTCTGATGATGATAATGACCTTCCACCTCCACCACCCCACAATGCTATTCTAGTTCAAGTTTCTACTCCTCCATACCACCCAGGAAGTTAGATGTGGCAGAAATGCATACCCTTGTTGTGTACAGTGCTGTTGCAAAGATCACAACATCTATACAACAAGCCATTGAGGAGACTGTCTTCCACTCTTTGGGCAAAGCACTTAATCTTGCTGATCAAGCCACCACATCTTCTGTTGAACGTAGACTGTGTCGTATCACTACTTTTACTGACCTTGCAGTTGCTGATATCCAACGCCACCATGAACAACAAGATGCCATCAATCAACGCATCCTTCTCATGAAAAATACCTTGCCAATCTCAATAAATTACAAGAGGAGGTGGATCTAGAAAGGGCAAGGGTTTACTGTAGTTATGAGGATAACGAGGTACTTGAGGATAGGTTGGAGGATTATCAACGACATATGGCTACTATGGTACCTGTGGCAAAGTATCTTCGTCTTGCTGAGACCCTATACCGAATGGCTGAACTCCAGTCTGATGTTCGTACTAATGTTGAAAGAATTGACATGGGTGTGTCTCGCAATGAGGTTCGTACTACTAATCTCTGTCTCAAAAATTATGGTGCTGATCCAGGAGCTCATCTCTCTCCAGCTAGTGCTGATTAAAATAATTTTGCATGGTCACTAGCTGCTAGTGACAGTGACTGTGAGGTAATTATTGAAATGTCCCGTTCTTATTGATTAAAAACGTTCCATATTAATTGATTTCGTTACGAGATTTTGACCTCTATATGAGACGTTTTTTAAAGACTGCATTCATTTTAAAACAAACCATAACCTTTATTTCATCAATAAAGGTTTAAAAAGCTTTACGTAGATTATCAAATAATGAAAATCTAAAATATCCTGTTTACACGCGACCATTACATAATGGTTTACATTACAAATATGTTACAACGAAATAAGTTTCTTGAATGCAGTTTTTACACAATATCATACAAGCATGGACTCCAAAATCTCATCCTTATTTAAGTATGCAATAGCAGAAGCTCTTAATAATCACCTGAGAATAAACATGCTTAAAACATCAACAAAAATGTTGGTGAGTTATAGGTTTAACCTATATATTATCAAATCATAATAATAGACCACAAGATTTCATATTTCAATACACATCCCATACATAGAGATAAAAATCATTCATATGGTGAACACCTGGTAACCGACATTAACAAGATGCATATATAAGAATATCCTCATCATTCCGGGACACCCTTCGAATATGATATAAATTTTGAAGTACTAAAGCATCCGGTACTTTGGATGGGGTTTGTTAGGCCCAATAGATCCATCTTTAGGATTCGCGTCAATTAGGGTGTCTGTTCCCTAATTCTTAGATTACCAGACTTAATAAAAAGGGGCATATTCGATTTCAATAATTCAACCATAGAATGTAGTTTCACGTACTTGTGTCTATTTTGTAAATCATTTATAAAAACTGCATGTATTCTCATCCCAAAAATATTAGATTTTAAAAGTGGGACTATAACTCACTTTCACAGATTTTTTACTTCGTCGGGAAGTAAGACTTAGCCACTGGTCGATTCACGAACCTATAACAAATATGTACATATATATCAAAGTATGTTCAAAATATATTTACAACACTTTTAATACATTTTGATGTTTTAAGTTTATTAAGTCAGCTGTCCTCGTTAGTAACCTACAACTAGTTGTCCACAGTTAGATGTATAGAAATAAATCGATATATATTATCTTGAATCAATCCACGACCCAGTGTATACATATCTCAGTATTGATCACAACTCAAACTATATATATTTTGGAATCAACCTCAACCCTGTATAGCTAACTCCAACATTCACATATAGAGTGTCTATGGTTGTTCCGAAATATATATAGATATGTCGACATGATAGGTCGAAACATTGTATACGTGTCTATGGTATCTCAAGATTACATAATATACAATACAAGTTGATTAAGTTATGGTTGAAATAGATTTGTTACCAATTTTCACGTAGCTAAAATGAGTAGTTTTTACCAATTTTGTTTTGCTCGCCATTTCTTCGTTTCTAATCCGTTTTGAGTGATTTAAGCGGCCACGGATTCGTATTGAACTTGACTTTATGAAACTAAACAGAAAAGGTATAGGTTTATAGTCGAAAATACAAGTTACAAGTCGTTTTTGAAAGAGGTAGTCATTTCCGTCGAAAGAACGACATCTTGATGACTGTTTTGAAAAACATACTTTCACTTTGAGTTTAACCATGATTTTTGGATATGGTTTCATGTTCATAAGAAAAATCATTTTTCCAGAAGTATAGCTTTTAAATCAAAGTTTTTCATAGTTTTTAATTATCCAAACCAAAACAGCCCCCGGTTGTAACTACGACGGCGTAAATCCGGTTTTATGGTGTTTATCGTATTTCCGGGTTTTAAATCATTAAGTTAGCATATCATATAGATATAGATCATGTGTATAGTTGATTTTAAAAGTGTAGTTAGAAGGATTAACTTTATTTGCGAACAAGTTTAGAATTAACTAAACTATGTTCTAGTGATTACTAGTTTACCACTTCGAATATGATAGCTTTTTATGTATGAATCGAATGATGTTATGAACATCATTACTACCTTAAGTTCCTTGGATAAACCTACTGGAAAAGATAAAAATGGATCTAGCTTCAACGGATCCTTGGATGGCTCGAAGTTCTTGAAGCAGAATCATGACACGAAAACAAGTTCAAGTAAGATCATCACTTGAAATAAGATTGTTATAGTTATAGAAATTGAACCAAAGTTTGAATATGATTATTAACTTGTATTAGAATGATAACCTAATGTAAGAAACAAAGATTTCTTGAGGTTGGATGATCACCTTACAAGATTGGAAGTGAGCTAGCAAACTTGAAAGTATTCTTGATTTTATGTAACTAGAACTTGTAGAATTTACGAAGAACACTTAGAACTTGAAGTTAGAACTTAAGATAGATTAATTAGATGAAGAAAATTGAAGAATGAAAGTGTTTGTAGGTGTTTTTGGTCGTTGGTGTATGGATTAGATATAAAGGATATGTAATTTTGTTTTCATGTAAATAAGTCATGAATGATTACTCATATTTTTGTAATTTTATGAGATATTTCATGCTAGTTGCCAAATGATGGTTCCCACATGTGTTAGGTGACTCACATGGGCTGCTAAGAGCTGATCATTAGAGTGTATATACCAATAGTACATACATCTAAAAGCTGTGTATTGTACGAGTACAAATACGGGTGCATACGAGTAGAATTGTTGATGAAACTGAACGAGGATGTAATTGTAAGCATTTTTTTTAAGTAGAAGTATTTTGATAAGTGTCTTGAAGTCTTTCAAAAGTGTATGAATACATATTAAAACACTACATGTATATACATTTTAACTGAGTCGTTAAGTCATCGTTAGTCGTTACATGTAAGTGTTGTTTTGAGACCTTTAGGTTAACGATCTTGTTAAATGTTGTTAACCCAAAGTTTATAATATGAAATGAGATTTTAAATTATTATATTATCATGATATTATGATATATTAATATATCTTAATATGATATATACATTTAAATGTCGTTACAACGATAATCGTTACATATATGTCTCGTTTCGAAATCCTTAAGTTAGTAGTCTTGTTTTTACTTTTGTAGTTCATTGTTAATACACTTAATGATATATTTAATTATCATATTATCATGTTATATATAATATAACAATGTATTAATATGCTTCATATATATTTAGTAAGACGTGGTTATAACGATAATCGTTATATGTATCGTTTCGAGTTTCATATGTCAATAGTCTCCTTTTTAAGTATATAACTTATTGTTACTATTTTTAATGAGATACTTGATGATCATTATATCATGTTAAACATATATATTTATTCATTTATGTATCATCATGTCATATACAACTTATAGCGTTCGTGAATCATTGGTCAAACTGGGTAATCAGACGTTTACAAAATTGCCGTTTCAATTAACCAAGTCTTAACAATTTGATTGCTTAACATGTTGGAAACATTTAATCATGTAAATATAGTTTTCATTAAACATATAATCATAGAAAGGTTCGGAAAAGTTCGGGTCACTACAATTATTCCCCCAGGCTCCACTTCAACCCCTTTTGAAAAGAAAATAAAACAACTTGAGGGGAAGCATGAGCATGAAAAGGCTCCAAAGCAGCAGAAGAGACATGGTGATTGTGATGATCAAGGTAATACTGGACCTAAGCCCAGCGTTCATACTGAGGCAGGTGTAAAGGGTGCTAATACTGGTGATTCTCAAACCAGTAAGCCTCATATATCTGCTAATGATATTGGTTCTAGCAGTAAGCCCAATGATGCTGTTATAGCTGCTGAGATGGCTGAATCTTTTGTTGTCTCTCAATCCATTGAAAAGAAGTTAAAGCGAAAATTGGAAAGACATCAGATGAGACAGCAGGAAATGAATGATGCCTTCAACTCAAGGTTTGAGGCTTATGTTGCCAAGAAGAAGAGGAAAATCAATTATCGCATAAGTCTCACTAGTGAACCTTTAGAAATTCACTACAAGCTTCTTAGTCGCAAACAGGACAAGAAAGAACAGCGAAAAAGAGAAGCTAAATTTATGGCAAAATATGACAAGAAGAGGGCAAAATTGTATGCTGAAAGAGCTGAACAGATAAGGAATGTCACTGCTGAAGAACTTCAAAAATACATGAAGTCTGATAGATCTAATAAAGGGAAATCAGCAGTGTTTCTGCAATGGTTAGCTTCTGGAATGAAAACCAGCAAATATGCTCAACCAGCAATTCCTACACAGCCAGCAGTTGCAGCAGAACCTGTAGAGGTTGTTCAACCTACTGCTGGTAATGAAGAGAAACCAGTAGAGACTTGATAATGCTAAAAACGAACATATATTTCATAGCATTATCCCTCAAGAAAGACAAGCTTGTAGTTGCAATTGTTCTATTTACAAGTAATATTCGTTTAAATAATAAAAGGTGAAGACAAAAGACAGATTCGACGAATTGAAGACGCAAATGACCAAAAAGCTCAAAAGTACAATCAAAGTGGTTCAAATTATTGATGAGAAACGTCTCGAAATTACAAGAGTACAAGACGCAAAACGCAAAGTACAAGATATTAAATTGTACGAAAGGACGTTCGAAAATCCGGAACCGGGACCAGAGTCAACTCTCAACGGACTAAAAATTACAAGTCAACTATGCACATGAATATAATATAATATATAATTATATATTATATATTATATTATTTAATAAAACCGTCGGCAAGAAGAAAACAAACATTTGTGAGCTAGAATCCCAGGCCATGCGATCGCATGGCCAAGAAGAACAATATCCATGCGATCGCATGGAGCAAAAAATCTGGTGACATCCTATAAATTTCGCAGTTTTCGGCCGAATATCACACATCTTTTTCTCTTCTCTATCTCTCAACGTAATATATATATATATATATATATATATATATATATATATATATATATATATATATATATATATATATATATATATATATATATATATATATATATATATATATATATATATATATATATATATTATAATTTTAATTTTAATTTTAATAATAAGGGTATGTTAGCGAATGTTGTAAGTGTGTAAGTCGAAATTCTGTCCGTGTAATGCTACGCTATTATTAATCATTGTAAGTTATGTTCAACCTTTTTAAATTAATGTCTCGTAGCTAAGTTATTATTATGCTTATTTAAATTGAAGTAATCATGATGTTGGGCTAAATATTAAAGACGGGGTAATTGGGCTTTGTACCATAATTGGGGTTTGGACAAAAGAACGACACTTGTAGAAATTGGACTATGCGCTATTAATGGGCTTTATATTTGTTTAATTGAATGATAGTTTGTTAATTTAATATAAATATTTACAATTGGACGTACCTATAAATAACCACATACACTCGATCGGACACGATGGGCGGGATATTTATAAGTACTAATAATCGTTCATTTAACCGGACACGGGAATGGATTAATAGTCAATGGACTTATTAAAACATGGGTGAATTATATACAAGGAAAATTGGTGTAATTATAGTTTAAGTCCCCAATTAGTTGGAATATTTGACTTCGGATATAAGAATAATTTGACGAGGACACTCGCACTTTATATTTATGACTGATGGACTGTTATGGACAAAAACTAGATGGATATATCGAATAATTTAGGACAAAGGACAATTAACCCATGGTAATAAACTAAAATCAACACGTCAAATATCATGATTACGGAAGTTTAAATAAGCATAATTCCTTTATTTCATATTTAATTGCACTTTTAATTATCGTACTATAATTTATTGTCATTTTAATTATCGTACTTTTTAATTATCGCAATTTTATTTATCGTCATTTTATTTATCGTACTTTTATTTATCGTTATTTACTTTACGCTTAAAATTAAGTTATATTTATTTTTAATATTTTACATTAGGTTTTAACTGCGACTTAAGTTTTAAAATCGACAAACCGGTCATTAAACGGTAAAAACCCCCTTTATAATAATAAAACTACTTATTTATATATATATTTATATACAAATATAGTTTTTAAAAATATAGCGTTAAACTTGGCTAGCTCCCTGTGGAACGAACCGGACTTACTAAAAACTACACTATTGTACGATTAGGTACACTGCCTATAAGTGTTGTAGCAAGGTTTAGGTATATCCACTCTATAAATAAATAAATAACTTGTGTAAAAATGTATCGTATTTTATAGTATTTCGTAATAAATATATAACTATTTTGTATACACCTCTACGCACATCAAGACTAATTAGTCTGCTACTGAGGGGGAGCAGCTTGTTTCAATTCCCATCTTGGCCACATAAGAACCATTGCTAACACAAGAACCATCACCTGAACACATGCCAATTGATTAACAAAGGGTAAAATCTGCTCCTAGTGATAACCATCCCCTAAGAAAAGAGCCCTTATTTGAGGCAGGTGATGAAAGTACTGAGCCAAGTGTTTAACCAGCTGATATCACTAAGTCAGCTGGTACTGAAGACACAGCAAGGAGTGCTATGAATGAAGACCCAGCTAGTAGTGTGCTGCTGGGTGAACAAAGTGTTGAAGACCCAGCAAAGAAGGATGAGCTAGGTGCTAATGCTGAAGAGGTGACTGATGCTGATGATTCAATTGTCTGGACCTATGGTGACTCTACTTATACTTTATCACCTCTATTGATATCGGCTAAAAAGTCACATTTTTACCTCGATATTAAGGCTCAAAAATAATAAAGTTCCAAGCTTTATCGCCAAAATAATCGCTTTGTCAGTTAATTTTGTAGATTTAGTAATTACAAAGGTGATGCAAAAAGAATCAAGAGAAACAGAGCTAAAACGAAGATTCTAGAGCGAAATCAATGAAAGACAAGTTACGACCCCGGAAACCAAGTTACGATCTCGGGAACATGCAAGACGATCCAAGAAAAACAGCAAACCATAGGCTAAAACGGTCTGCCACACCGGCTTGCTAGTGTGGCACCAGCTTGCCATATGACTCAGGAACCGACCACATGAAACGGGCATGGTAGCCGGCTTTCCTGGCACCGGCCAGCCACGCCGGCCTGTGGCGCCGGTTTGCCAGGCCGGCCTGCCAGCCGTTTCTCAGCTAAATTTCACTATTTAAACACCATTTGGCATCCTATTTTCACACACCTCTTCACACTCTCTCACTACAATACACTTTCTCTAACTAGAAGCTTTCAAGGCCTTCTCACCTCCGAGCGGGAAATTAAGTACTCGGAGGCGAACGCCGAAGATTGTACTAGGAGCAGTCTAGAGGATGTCAGCACTTGTAATGGTCCAGCTCTGGTCTATAAACGGTGAACGCCTTCCTTAATTTAATAAAGTTACTTTGTTACTTTGAGTTGCTTTCATCTTGCATGCTTGACTATCTGTTACAAATGTTTATTATATGTTGAATATCTTATTCGAAACTTATACTATCGTTATGCTGAAACCTTGTCGGGTTTAGAAGTCTAATTTACGGACCACCCTTTCCATTTACTCACGTGGCTATAACCTAGTATTAGAACATGATCAATCCTAGGATACAAGGTAAGTAGTTATATGTGCTTAACGTCACAATTAGGAAATAGTACCTATGTACGGTTAATCACTTATCCGTCAAAGAAGAGCTGCCCATTTAGGTTGTGATTAGAGTAGGTAATATAGAGTTCAGTGAACACTGGCTTACTCAAAAGCATGATTCGCATCAAAAGCAATGTTCTAGAGATATTGTAAGATGATCCGGACTTAAGTAAGTGATCTCAAAGGAGAGACCTTTAACCCAATTATCAGTACCTTAGGATATCTAAGATTTAACATCTGTTAATGTTAAGGCATAGCTTAGTATTAAGTGGAGAAGTGTTACTGTAGTTAAACCAACTAGGATTAAGAAACGCTAAGACTTTCCTTTAAAGATGTACCACATTATTCATGTACCTAGAATTCCATCCTCAAGGTCGTTTAAGCCCTTTAAGGTTAACGTTGGGAGTAGGAATATTCATCTTAGCCAGAATCTTCAAAGCCTAAACTCTTAGTGACAAATTGATTAGGTTCTTAACCCGGTTAATTAAGGTTTAGTGTTCATTCTAAGAAGTTAAACTCTTTTAACAGCTCTCCATCAGTATCATATTCTCCATACCTATCCCTTTTATCTTTACAATTCATACTATCTTAGTTAAGTTTATTCTATCACCACTTGTCATTGAGGATAACTTTATAGGCACTTTTATCCCACATTACTGAGCAAACATACAAAAATACGAACCTAAGTTATACTTACCACATACTCGTTTAAAGAAAGATAAGTAGGTGAAATATAGCTAGGAAAACCCATCTAAATATAAATAGTAAAACCATTACTCCCTTTTGGTAACTAATTCTGACGTTTTGCGACCTAACGACACTACATAAATAAAATCGTTCGTTTTGGTCATATCATCTACCATCAATCTTCCGTGGTGCTTTGATAGGACACTAGGTGATCTCTATCCTTATGAATCAGTGGGTCCTTCTGGCACAACAGAGTGACCTTACACATATCCTCCATCTTCCCCAAAGAAAAATGATAAACACACTACATGGGAAGATGAACCAGTTGTACACATGATGCCTTCTCCTCGAAAATGACTCCTGATAAAAGAGAAGCTCGTAGGCTACAAATTACTGTTGATTAATGGCTAAGTAGAGAAGAAGCCAGAAGAGCTGAGTGCATACGCTTAATCAGAATGTTGTATCATACTCTTGATCAGCAATTCTACATTGATGCTCTGAACTTCATTATAGACATTGAACAATATATGAAAGCCAGAGAACTGAGGTTCCATACTGATGAAGAGAAAGCACTATTTTATGAAGCAGTACAACTGGATATGGATCTTGAACAGTACTACAATCTGATGACTACTGATGATGGTAGACAGCTTATCAACATAGCACATTCCCTTAACATTACAATGAAAGAATACATTTTGAGTTGTCAATTAGAACAACAAGCGAGGAACGATGTTGAGTATGATGAAAGAATGAGGCTGATATGCTTGAGACACACCTAATCTTATTGTAATATGATTAAGAAATTGTCCACAGAGAGCAGAGTTTAGGATTAAAAAGACTAACAATTATTCTGGAGATTTGAGTTGTAAAATGGGGTTTTGATTCAAAAACTAATTAAAACAAAGAAAGTAAATATGAATTCAATAAGACAGGGGTATTCACTTAGATTCAATTCTCTAGTTTCCGAATTGCTTTATTAAGAACAATGTAATTAAATCCCTAAGTATAACTCTCGTTAACCAAGTCCATTATTCAAATAGTAAGATAAGTTGGTGTCCCTCACTTAGATACTAATTCTATTAAGAAAGTGTCGGTTTTTCACGTTGGTCTCCCGCACGCTTCTTAAGAACACAATCAATCAAATTTAATTACTCAAGATGGTGATTCAGTTGAAGGGTAAATCGGTGTCCCTCTTTAGGCTTCACAATTACCTACTCAATTGATGGGATTAATTACTAGTCTAATTACACTGGTGTCCCACATGCAATTTAACCTATCTATTTGTTTCTCAATAACCTAGATAAATTAATTGATCTAGTAACTCTCGTTACATTAACCAACAGACAAGTAATTAATGGGATCAGTTAATGGGAGTAATTAAGAATCATGAATCAAGAGTAGTTAATATAAATACACAAAAGATTAGCAATCATTCTCCAAGGTTCAATCATCTAAGTGAATACTAGGAATTTAGCTACTCATGACAATCGAACAATCAACACAAACAATCGAAAATAAATAATTAATCATTGTATAAAACAAAAGATTATATAAAATATACCGATCGTATAGTTGCTTGAATAAATATCACAAGTTATATAATAAATATCCAAACTTTAAGATGTAAATCTCCAATTGTCGACACAGCCTCCTGGAGCAATAATAAATTAAACCTAATTCTAATGTTGATATGTATCGTACCAAGTATGCATTAAAATAAGGTGTATCATGCTTATACATAATAATGGTCCCTAGTCTTCCTTTCCTTTCTCTGAATATCTCTCAGTGTCGGCTATGAATTATGGCCAAAAACAAGAGTAGGGCCCAAGTCTTATATTATATGGAGTAATAAAACATTGAACAAAAATTGTAATTAGGCCCAAAAGGAATCCACCAGCCCATGCCAAAAACAAATATCAATAGGTAGCTGTCAAATTTCATCATCTCGCGTTCAATCATTTATTCCAAACCCGAGATTAAAAACTGAAAAGCAAATCATTTATTTCTTTTCTTTTTTTTCTTCGCTTGTCGCTTGTCTTCGTCTCGATGTCAGTTTTTCCTAATAAATTCATAATAAAGTATCATTAACACTTCCTTGACAATAATTCTTCATTTTAATCCCATACGAACTCGATATCTTCAAAAAGTGTTAAAAATAATAACAACGAGAACCGATAACACAAATAATAATATTTATAAATGTGGCGTTATCAAATTCCCCCACACTTGAACCTTGCTTGTCCTAAAGTAAGCTTATCTTCAAATAATTTAAACCAATGTGAGAATAAACATACCCGAAGCATGTCTTCAACAATAACAAGATCAAGATACACCATTATTATCCTCATAAGCAAATAAATCCGAAACGTGTGATCTTCAACAAGCAATCGCAAAGTTCAAGCCTTCAACAAAACTAAATTTCTTCAATTATCAAATCCAAAATTACCCACAAGCTTCATACCCGAAATCATGAACACCCATGTGCGGAACTGATGTTATGCGAGGTGTATACGAAATAGTTATATTTTTATTGCGAAATACTATTAAATACGATACAATTTTACACAAGTTATTTATTTATTTATTTATAGAGTGGATATACCTAAACCTTGCTACAACACTATAGGCAGTGTACCTAATCGTAAAGTAGTGTAGTTTTTACTAAGTCTGGTTCGTTCCGCATGGAGCTAGCTGAGTTTAACGCTATATTTATTTTAAACTATATTTGTATCAATATATATATATATATATATATATATATATATATATATATATATATATAAGTAATATTATTATTATTATTATTATTATAAAAGGGGGGTTTTTACCGTTTAGTGACCGGTTTGTCAATTTTATGTCTTAAGTCACAATTAAAACCTAATGTAAAATATTAAATATAAATACAACTTAATTTAAAGCATTTTAAGACCCAAATATTTAGTGTACATAATGTATTTATGCTGTACGATGCGTATATGAAGTGTACGAAGCATGTACGTGTTGCTTGCTCGAATGTCGAAGAAAACTGGACGTTGTTTGAGGTACAAGGTGTGTACGTATCTTTTCAACCCCAAATAAAGTTGGAGTTGATGTTTCAAAGCCTTACCATTGGAAATAATATCTTATTACGTTTCCAACGATAAGTGATTAATCGAAAACGGAGCTACGGTCAAAAAGTTATGGCCAAAACAAGTTTCTGAAAACTGACCTGTAGGTTGGAGCGGCGCTCCTCCTTTCGGCGCGGCGCGCCGAACCCGTCTGATGCAATTTTCAGCCTTTTTAAAAGGTTTAAATGAGGGGTACTTTGGTATTTTCATTTAGGGTCGGTTTAGGGTCACCAAAACTGATCTAGAACTCCATTGGAGCTCATTTTCACTCATCAAACACTCTCATCTTCAAACCCTAGAGTGAGAGGAGAGTTTTAGAGAGAGAGAGCTCCAATTGGAGAAGAAGAAGGGTGTTTCGGGTCAAACCTCGGGTATTAAAGTTGTTCTACTCGTCAACGGCATCATTTTGGCAGTATTGGTAAGTTCAAACTCCGAACTTCATCTTTGTAATTTGATATTCAAGTTTAGGGTTTTGAACTAGTTAGTTATAAAACTCTTTTAGGAGGTGAAATGGGTAATTGTAACTAGTTATTGTTGATGTTGGTGGGTTTAGGATTGGATGATGATATTGTTAGTTTGTAAACTAATTTTGTTGATGAAATCACTAGCTAACTTGGATTATTAGTGATTTGGGGTGTAAGTTCACAAATTTGGTGTTTTGACTAGTTTTTAGGTCAAAATGGGTTTTTGTGTAAATGTTGGTCTAAAATGCATTTAAAGCCTAAAAGAGGTGTATTTAGGTATTTCGGGAACGCGGGAAATGGTCTCGTTAGTTTTGGACTTTCGAGTATCGTTAAAAGTGCAAAAAGGCGTAGATTGCACTTTATGTCAATTTGGGCGGGTCTTGAGTCCAAATGGGGGATTGGTTGATCAAACCTTGTGCAAAATGTATTAGTGGGACATAATCACTATTCGATTGTGATTATGAGTGGTTCGGGTGAGATTTGACTTAGTCAAAGTTGGTCAAGTGTATATAGTTGAAATTACACTTGTGATGTGTTAAGTCGAATAGGCTTAAGTTGTAGCTTATTTGCATGTATGATTTGCGTAGGTGATATACGTGAAGTCGGTGGAAGGAGTTCAAGTTTGCGAGTTGCACTTCTTCAAGTAATCGAGGTGAGTGGAATATTTATACATGTATGTATGTGGTTTATTTACTCGTACGCGATGTGGGCCTTTGGTGCCACATCGTGAGTAGTGGGCGTTATGTCACAAGACGGTGAAATATTTGTTGGTATGATGGGATGGGAACTACAAGTCGGTAGTGTCTTGACAGGTTATTCACAAGTCGGTGACACCTCATAGTGGTTCACGGGGCGGTGACCCTTAGTAGTTGGTTGGTGTTTCACAAGTCGGTGTCACCATAAGTCGGGGAAGTGATTCACGAGTTGGTGACACTTCATAGTGTTCACAAGCCGGTGACACTAGGTGGTGCTTCACAAGTCGGTGATGCCACATGGAGGTTCACAAGTCGGTGACCCATATGTATTGATGGGGGTTCACAAGTCGGTGATACCCTTGGGTGATTCACAAGTCGGTGACACCCTATAGTGTTCACAAGTCAGTGACACTTAGTGGCGCTTCACAAGTCGGTGATGTCACATGGCGTTCACAAGTCGGTGACCCATAGATATTGGTGGGTAGTTCACAAGTCGGTGACACCCTTTGATGAGTCACAAGTCGGTGACAACATACGAGTGAGACTCGACGTTATTGATCGTCTACAAGTCGGTAGTGCCATAGCGGGGAACGGTTTGTTATATTTATGCATTGTTATGATTTTAGTATATCATTGTGACGATTTATATACTAACGTTGTTGCTAGTCGTATGTTTGGTGTTACTAGCTCGTTATGCATTTTGTTTGCATGGTTTTGTAAGTGGATGCGTGTAGGTAAATTACATATGTATATGTATAAGTATTGCATTCACTAAGCATTAGCTTACCTTCTCGTTGTTTTCATTTTTAGGTACGGAAGCGGTTTTGGCAAGGGTATGCTCGGGATTTAGATGATTTTCCCTTTTGATGCTTGCATGGATTACTTTTGTATTTGATCTAGGAGTGGGTAGTTTATCCCCAACATCATGCTCGTAGTTTTGTTGGAACTTAAACTTTTGTGGTCGAATTTGTATTTTCTACTTGAAGGGTAAATTGGGCGTATGTGGGCTCGGGTTCGTAAAACTTATTTTATTAATGGAACGTGTTAGTTTTACATACATGAATATGTGGTTGAAAGCGTTTCGTCTAAAAACGTCAGGAAAGGGTCAAACATTTTCGTGTTTTTGGCAAAACCAGACAGCGGGCTGTCCAGGTGGTTTGGCGCGCTGCGCACCCACCTGGCGCGCCGCGCAGATGGCAGTCACAACAATTTTTTTTTTATTTCATATTTTTCGCGTGTTTGTTCGGGGGTTGGTTTGGGTTGTTACAAGTGGTATCAGAGCATGGTCTAAGGGATTTAGGTGACTTGAGATAGGTGCCTAGACTTAGACTTTTGTGTGTGCTAAATTTGTTGCGGGACTTGTAGGATTACGGGTCGGAATAGGTTTAGTTAGTGCCTTGTTTATAGGTTGACTAACATTTATATTAGTAATGCGGATATTATTAATATGCTATTGTGCTGTGATAATGATTCTTGTGTTATGTTTTGTTTGTGTTTGCGGTTGCATATATCATTAAGAGAGGCGGTCGTTGTACTAACGAGTCGATACAACGTGTATGCGTAATAAGGACTTGCAAACCTTATTACGGGTGCAAATCGTGTCTAGCAAGTGATGTACGACGAGTGTTTAGCAAGATGGGATGGTATTGTGTGTGTGCTTTATACGTTCGTGATCTAATCACTTTGCATTCCTTAGAATGGCGACGGGAAATGGGATCGAGACGAACGACGATGAGTTTAATGCTAGAGCTACACGTATGTTAGGCGATTGTAGTAGTATTCGGATGTTAGAGCGTGTTCGCTTTCATGTTGAAGTTGATGATCCATGAGGTTCGTCGGGTGGATGAAACCCCTGAGATCAAGTGTTTGATCTAGATGAATGTTGGTAATGGAGTCTACGGGATGCAACATTAGGTGCCTCTTTCATACTTACTAGCGTGGTATTCGACTCCGATGGTGTTACGGTTACATTGAGCATAGGGTACCGGCAAGAAAACCCTTAGGTGTTTGAGTGGCGGTGTGGACGTTACAAGCGATAGCAACTCAATGATTGCTAGATTAATACCCGTACGGTTCGGTAAGTGCTTCGGTTGAAGTAGCAAAGGATAATCCGAAATCCTTCGTATGCTCAAGGTTGGAGCAAGGTTTGTTGACGTGCGTATTAAGAGATGCAAGACGGGTGCACCTCGTCTTTCTTTTAGGAGTTATGATAATGCGATTGGCGCATTAGTTGTCGGATTAGTGGTCACTCTTTCCGTGAGAGTGAGCATGTGTTTATCGTAGGGAGCTATTGTTGGAGACGAATTCGTGAGAATTCGAGGAATATGACCAATGAGGATATTGGTTGTGTATGTTGATGAGTGGCCATTCCATGGGATGCTATTATTTCGACGATGTGTTTACAGAATGGAGTTCTAGTTGGGGGAGTTTATACTCTCGCACGAAGGTATTCTAGTGTGATGTAGTGACTAGCTAGGTCGAGTTAGTCCATTGCAGTTTAACTAACCGAGTCGGGTTAATTAATTAGATGTTAGGTATTGACTGAGGCGGGTTAACCAAGCGAGTTTGACTAACCGAGTCGGGTTAATCAATTAGATGTTAGGTGTTGACCGAGGCGGGTTAACCAAGTGAGTTTGACTAACCGGGTCGGGTTAATCAATTAGATGATAGGCATTGACCGAGTCCCCTTTGACCTAGGGTATTTGACTAACTGAGTCGGGTTAATCAATTTGATGTTAGGTATTGACCGAATGCGTTTGACTAACCAAGTTGGGTTAATCATTTGTCGTTAGAGGTTTGATCGAGGAGGGTTAACCAAGCGAGTTTGACTAACCGAGTCGGGTTAATCAATTAGATGTTAGATGTTGATCAAGTTGAGTTAACCGGGCGGATTTGACTTAACCAAGTCGGGTTAATCAACTGTTGTTAGGGTTTGACCAAGTTGGGTTGACCGTGTGTGTTTGACTTAACCATGTCGGGTTAGTCAATTGTTGTTAGACGTTGATCGAGGCGGGTTGACTAAGGGTATTTGATTAACTGAGTCGGGTTGACCGAGATAGTTTGACTAACCAAATCGGGTTAATCAATAAGTTGTTAGGAATGTTGACCGAGTCGGGTTGACCAAGTGGATTTGACTTAACCGAGTCGGGATAATCAATTTGGTGATAAGTGTTGATCGAGTCGGGTTGACCGTGTGTGTTGACTTAACCAAGTAGGGTTAATCGATTGTTGTTAGGTGTTGACCGAGGCGGGTCGACATAGTGTATTTGACTTGACCGAGTCGGGTTAATTGGGTTGGTGTTGGAGGCTTAACCAAGTCGGGTGTAACCATGGGATGATTAGAGGGTTACTTGTATTGTTCTCCATAAGGGTTAGCGTAGGATGGCATGCCGTTCGAGAGGCGCTTACGTTGATCATGTAGGTGTGCGAGAAGAGTCACGATTGTTGACTATCTTTGGTGTGTGTAAGTAACCGTGTTAACGGTTGAGAGGATACGAGTTGGGGTGTAAGTCTTGGTGGCACCAAGCATCACCATTGTAAGTGAAAGGATTGCTAGGCTTGCTTTGCGGCCTAGGCGGATAGTGACAAGCAGGCGTCACTAGAAAGTTGTAGGCGTTGAGCCGTAATGTCCATTGGATTTGTGTGACTTCGAATAGTCAAGTGTCATATGACACCGAGGAGGGACCCGAAAGGGTTGAGTGATTGAGACTCGGTGGTAGTAATGGGAGTTGCATAACACTACGCCAGGTGCCCTCCGTATACCTGCAAGTGGAATGCTTCACTCCGGTGTTGTGATTATTTTGTACTTCGGTACCGACGAGAAAACCCGAAGGTACGAAGATGGTTTATTGTGAAGATTAGCGGGCGTCGACGTTTGACCGATTCGAAAGGTCGAGTTTCATGTATCTTGTGGTAAGTCCGCTGAAGATTTTAAGTATGACCAACGTTGATACCGGGCGTGTGTGATGTAGAATGTTGAAATTTCGCAAGGTATTATCATCTTGACGGTGATAGCGTGGGGTTAAAACCCTAAGTGGGGGAGTATGTACACGGAGAGTATGGTGGTCCCTCGGTTTGGTAGGCGTGTTTGGGTCATTTACCGGTAGTTGCCTCGTTTTGAGAGCCAACTAGAGACGTAGAGTGTTAGTTTGGACTGTCTCATGTAGGGGCGTGTTAGTGTAGAGTGCGTTCAGGAACGAACTCTCTAGAGTATTGGCGGTGGGCGTTAGAACTCTAAGTCGTGAGTTGGAGTACGCCAAGGAAATCCTGAAGGATAGTTGTGCGATTGGAACGTTGCATGGTGGTAAGGCGTGATCGATAGGATGCAATGGCGGCATCAAAGGGGTCCGAGATTGTGTGAGAACTCGAAGACTTGAGGAAAGTGTGTTGTTTTTGTTCGCGATGAGGTTTAGATCGTGAGGACGCGATCCAATTTAAGTGGGGGAGAGTTGTAAGACCCAAATATTTATTGTACATAATGTATTTATGCTGTACGATGCGTATATAAAGTGTACGAAGCATGTACGTGTTGCTTGCTCGAATGTCGAAGAAAACTGGACGTTGTTTGAGGTACAAGGTGTGTACGTATCTTTTCAACCCCAAATAAAGTTTGAGTTGATATTTCAAAGCCTTACCATTGGAAAGAATATCTTATTACATTTCCAACGATATTTGATTCATCGAAAACGGAGCTACGGTCAAAAAGTTATGGCCAAAACAAGTTTCTGAAAACTGACCTGTAGGTTGGAGCGGCGCTCCACCTTTCGGCGCGGCGCGCCGAACCCGTCTGATGCAATTTTCAGCCTTTTTAAAAGGTTTAAATGAGGGGTACTTTGGTCTTTTCATTTAGGGTCGGTTTAGGGTCACCAAAACTGATCTAGAACTCCATTGGAGCTCATTTTCACTCATCAAACACTCTCATCTTCAAACCCTAGAGTGAGAGGAGAGTTTTAGAGAGAGAGAGCTCCAATTGGAGAAGAAGAAGGGTGTTTCGGGTCAAACCTCGGGTAGTAAAGTTGTTCTACTCGTCAACGGCATCATTTTGGCGGTATTGGTAATTTCAAACTCCGAACTTCATCTTTGTAATTTGATATTCAAGTTTAGGGTTTTGAACTAGTTAGTTATAAAACTCATTTAGGAGGTGAAATGGGTAATTGTAACTAGTTATTGTTGATGTTGGTGGGTTTAGGATTGGATGATGATATTGTTAGTTTGTAAACTAATTTTGTTGATGAAATCACTAGCTAACTTGGATTATTAGTGATTTGGGGTGTAAGTTCACAAATTTGGTGTTTTGACTAGTTTTTAGGTCAAAATGGGTTTTTGTGTAAATGTTGGTCTAAAATGCATTTAAAGCCTAAAAGAGGTGTATTTAGGTATTTCGGGAACGCGGGAAATGGTCTCGTTAGTTTTGGACTTTCGAGTATCGTTAAAAGTGCAAAAAGGCGTAGATTGCACTTTATGTCAATTTGGGCGGGTCTTGAGTCCAAATGGGGGATTGGTTGATCAAACCTTGTGCAAAATGTATTAGTTAGACATAATCACTATTCGATTGTGATTATGAGTGGTTCGAGTGAGATTTGACTTAGTCAAAGTTGGTCAAGTGTATATAGTTGAAATTACACTTGTGATGTGTTAAGTCGAATAGGCTTAAGTTGTAGCTTATTTGCATGTATGATTTGCATAGGTGATATACGTGAAGTCGGTGGAAGGAGTTCAAGTTTGCGAGTTGCACTTCTTCAAGTAATCGAGGTGAGTGGAATATTTATACATGTATGTATGTGGTTTATTTACTCGTACGCGATGTGGGCCTTTGGTGCCACATCGTGAGTAGTGGGCGTTATGTCACAAGACGGTGAAATATTTGTTGGTATGATGGGATGGGAACTACAAGTCGGTAGTGTCTCGACAGGTTATTCACAATTCGGTGACACCTCATAGTGGTTCACGGGGCGGTGACCCTTAGTAGTTGGTTGGTGTTTCACAAGTCGGTGTCACCATAAGTCGGGGAAGTGATTCACGAGTCGGTGACACTTCATAGTGTTCACAAGCCGGTGACACTAGGTGGTGCTTCACAAGTCGGTGATGCCACATGGAGGTTCACAAGTCGGTGACCCATATGTATTGATGGGGGTTCACAAGTCGGTGATACCCTTGGGTGATTCACAAGTCGGTGACACCCTATAGTGTTCACAAGTCGGTGACACTTAGTGGCGCTTCACAAGTCGGTGATGTCACATGGCGTTCACAAGTCGGTGACCCATAGATATTGGTGGGTAGTTCACAAGTCGGTGACACCCTTTGATGAGTCACAAGTCGGTGACAACATACGAGTGAGACTCGACGTTATTGGTCGTCTACAAGTCGGTAGTGCCATATCGGGGAACGGTTTGTTATATTTATGCATTGTTATGATTTTAGTATATCATTGTGACGATTTATATACTAACGTTGTTGCTAGTCGTATGTTTGGTGTTACTAGCTCGTTATGCATTTTGTTTGCATGGTTTTGTAAGTGGATGCGTGTAGGTAAATTACATATGTATATGTATAAGTATTGCATTCACTAAGCATTAGCTTACCTTCTCGTTGTTTTCATTTTTAGGTAGGAAGCGGTTTTGGCAAGGGTATGCTTGGGATTTAGATGATTTTCCCTTTTGATGCTTGCATGGATTACTTTTGTATTTGATCTAGGAGTGGGTAGTTTATCCCCAACATCATGCTCGTAGTTTTGTTGGAACTTAAACTTTTGTGGTCGAATTTGTATTTTGTACTTGAAGGATAAATTGGGCGTATGTGGGCCCGGGTTTGTAAAACTTATTTTATTAATGGAACGTGTTAGTTTTACATACATGAATATGTGGTTAAAAGCGTTTCGTCTAAAAACGTCGGGAAAGGGTCAAACATTTTCGTGTTTTTGGCAAAACCGGACAGCGGGCTGTCCAGGTGGTTTGGCGCGCCGCGCACCAACCTGGCGCGCCGCGCAGATGGCAGTCACAACAATTTTTTTTTATTTCATATTTTTCGCGTGTTTGTTCGGGGGTTGGTTTGGGTTGTTACAAGCGTAAAGTAAATTACAATAAATAAAAGTGCGATAATTAAAAGTGCGATAAATAAAATGACGATAAATAAAATTGTGATAATTAAAAGTACGATGAGATATAAAATAAAGGAATTATACTTATTTAAACTTCCGTAATCATGATGTTTGACGTGTTGATTTTAATTTATTACCATGGGTTAATTGTCCTTTGTCCTGGATTATTCGATATGTCCATTAGGTTTTGTCTATAATAGTCCATCGGTCATAATTATAAAGTGCGAGAGTCTTCGTCAAATTATCCTTATACCCGAAGTCAAATATTCCAACTAATTGGGGATTCGAACTGTAACAAGGTCTTAATACTTTGTTTAATGAATAAACTAGTCTATCGACTGCGTGTAATCCAAGGTTTTAATACTTTGTTAACAATTACACCAATTACCCTTGAATGTAATCCACCCCTGTTTTAATGAGTCCAGTGACTATTAATCCATCCCCGTGTTCGGTCAAATGAACAATAATTCGTATTTATAAATATCCCGCCCACCGTACCCGATTAAGCGTATTTGGTTATATATAGATACGTCAAATTGTAACCTTTATATTAAATTAACGAGGTATCGTTTAGTTAATATAAAGCCCATTAATAGCCCATAGTCTAATTTCCACAAGTGTCGATCTTTTGTCCAAACCCCAATTATGGTACAAAGCCCAATAACCTCGTCTTTAATATTTTGTCCAACATCAAGATTACTTTAGCTTAAATAAGCATAATAATAACTTAGCTACGAGACATTAATTTAAAAAGGTTGAACATAACTTACAATGAGTATTAATCGCGTAGTGTTACACGGACAGAATTTTGACTTACAAACTTAAAACATTCGCCACTATAACCTTATTATTATTAACTTAAAATTAAAATTAAAATTAAAGTTATAAATATAAATATATTGAGAGAGTAAGATTGAAGTATGATGAAGGTGTTTATTTAGGCCAGAATTCGTTGCATTTATAGAACCTTACCAGCTACAGCACTCCATGCGACGGCATGGATTTAAAGCTTCCAGGCCATGCGATCGCATGGCCGCTTGGGACAGCTCACATACTTTTGTTTTCTTATTTGCCGACGTTTTATTTAATAATATATAATATAATATATATAATTTTATATAATTATATATATATTATATTATATTGTTGTGTATAGTTGACTTGTAATTTTTGGTCCGTTGCGTCGCGCGTTGATAGTTGGTTCATGTCCCGGTTCCGGATTTTCGAACGTCCTTTCGCACGATTTAATATATTGTACTTTACTTTTTGCGGCTTGTGCTCTTGTAATTTTGAGACGTTTCTCATCAATAAATTGAACCACTTGGATTTACTTTGTACTCTTTAGCTTTTTGGTTGTTTGCGTCTTCAAATCGTCGAATCTGTTTTTTGTCTTCACCTTTTATTATTTAAACGAATATGACTTGTAAATAGAACAATTGCAACTAAAAGCTTGTCTTTCTTGAAGGATAATGCTATGAAATATATGTTCGTATTTAGCATTATCAAATATTCCCACACTTGAGCGTTGCTTGTCCTCAAGCAATATAGAACTTGAATATAACTTTACAAGAATCACTTCTTTATTCTTCACACTTTGTACATCAGTGATTTTGATACGGCAGTATGAACAATGATAGTAACGATGTGGTTTACAGTCCCACATGACAATAAAAATTTAGATCCTTTAGGAAATTGGATCTTTATGAAAACGTTTGATCTTTTGAAAATTCAATCTAGTTTTTACCTTAGATAAGTTTTCCGGAATAACCCTTCACCGGTGTTTGCAAAATGTTTTTGTGGGTGTTGTGGGTTTCAGATTTGAAAATTTTAGCTCAAAATTTATGGTTTTGTGTCACCCACTTACAAACCTTGTATTAGGAAAGCAACACTTCCAGTTTACTTGTTCTGTATATTACCTTTTGGTAAACTACCATCCGGTTGTAAAGGAAAGCATTGAACAAGCAACTGTTAAGGCAATGTCCCGTAACATGCAGATAATTATGGTCGAAAGCGTGTCGGCTGCAATTACTATACTTTGTAAGAGCAATAGTAAAGATCATCCTATAGTTTTTCGGTCTGGCACAAGGTCCTGTCTTCGACCATGCTATGCAACCACTGTTCTTACGGTTGACACCCATTTTGGTTCAGGTGACCTAATAAATTCCAGGTGAATTCCTAGGATTTTACGTTCAATGGTAATGAACGCATTGAAAATGGGTTTTCAGAAAACAAATCGGTTTGTAATTTGATCAAAATATTTTCTAGTTCAAGCTCGAGTTTAGATATCATCGAATTCCATGAGTTTGTAATTTTCAATCTTTAAGGTCAATCTCAAGGATTGAGTAATATCAGTCTTAAAAGTTGATTTTTGATCTTTAAGGAGAATATCCTTTCTGGGGATCTGATTCATTAGTCTTATAAGCTAATTTGCACGGTGCCCCCCCATTGTATGAGACAGATCCTCTCATGGTTAGGATAAGTCTGACCACTTGGCGACCCTGTTTAATGCTGAGGTCCGTGGATTTCCAGCTGATTTTCGAGAAAACTTTTCAAGGTTTTTCGTAAACTCTACAACTGGCCTGGACGACAACTTCCTGACCTAAATCAAGAAGCGCGCGTCTTTTTCTTCGAAGACTGTACTTCCTTATAAATTCTATTTATATTACAATAAACTGGGTAAAACTGATTAATATCGTTCAAAACAAAAGTATCTTTAATTATTTGTACAAAAATATGTGATATATGTTCTAAATAACTTGGTAAATTTTTTTCACACTTGGCTTTTATTTTTCTTTCTTTGCCTTTTTATTCTCCTCTATTCCATTTTAAATGAATTCAAGCGTTTTAGATTGTTTCTCAATTTATGTCCTTTTCGAGGTAACAATAATTTCGGTGTTAACACCTAGTTTTATCGTTCATAAATATGTACAAACATGATTTTGTGTTCATTTAGTTAAAAAATTTTATAAATTTTACTAGAAGTTGGTAGTCAGTATATAAGACTAGGGCTGTTCTTTATTATCAGAGAGCACTAGATTCTAATACAACTACTGCGTTACTAGTATTTTTAATGGTAACCAAGTGTTTAAATTAAAATTTTAAAAACCCGAAAGAATTTAACCCCTTCCCACACTTAAGATCTTGCAATGCCGTCATTTGCAAGAAATCAGTAACAATTTAAATTATTGAGGGTGATTAGTGTAGAAAAATGATTAAAATTTTACCAAAGTTTCCAAACATATTGTTGTAGGCTTTGAATGATAAATGGTGCACATCATTTGTTCATCCCTACAGTTGTTATTTCACATTTATTTTGCATCTTGTCGTCAAAATTTGTTGCTTTTGCTGAACTTAATGCCAGTCTTTGAAAGTGCGATGTTTTACCCTGTTGTGTACATGAGATAAAATACATACAATACAAATATAAATATGCATGGTAATTTGAAATTGGACTTAATATCCCAATTTCAAATTACAAAAATGAAATATTAGTAAAAAATCTTAAACATTACATAAAAGTATCAAAATGTTAAATATTTAACATAAATAGATAAAAATAATAAAAGATAAGAAATCATCAATGGAACACTATTGATTTGGATAGGGATTCCAGTTCATATCTTCGTTCGGGTTCCATGGTTGGTGATAGGTGTCCTGGTAGGCTTGGTTGGGGTCGTACAGGTTAAAGGGTGGTAGCATGTCGGGCTGATGTTGCAGTGACCCGAACTTTTCCATGTTTATATATATTAATTGAGATTGATATTTACATGATTAAATGTTTCCAACATGTTAAGCAATCAAACTTGTTACGACTTGATTAATTGAAATATGTTTCATATAGACAATTGACCACCCAAGTTGACCGGTGATTCACGAACGTTAAAACTTGTAAAAACTATATGATGACATATATATGGATATATATATAGTTAACATGATACTATGATAAGTAAACATATCATTAAGTATATTAACAATGAACTACATATGTAAAAATAAGACTACTAACTTAATGATTTTTAAACGAGACATATATGTAACGATTATCGTTGTAAAGACATTTAATGTATATATATCATATTAAGAGATATTCATACATGATAATATCATGATAATATAATAATTTAAAATCTCATTTGATATTATAAACATTGGGTTAACAACATTTAACAAGATCGTTAACCTAAAGGTTTCAAAACAACACTTACATGTAACGACTAACGATGACTTAACTACTCTGTTAAAATGTATATACATGTAGTGTTTTAATATGTATTTATACACTTTTGAAATACTTCAATACACTTATCAAAATACTTCTACTTAACAAAAATGCTTACAATTACATCCTCGTTCAGTTTCATCAACAATTCTACTAGTATGCACCCGTATTCGTACTCGTACAATACACAGCTTTTAGATGTATGTACTATTGGTATATACACTCCAATGATCAGCTCTTAGCAGCCCATGTGAGTCACCTAACACATGTGGGAACCATCATTTGGCAACTAGCATGAAATATCTCATAAAATTACAAAAATATGAGTAATCATTCATGACTTATTTACATGAAAACAAAATTACATATCCTTTATATCTAATCCATACACCAACGACCAAAAACACCTACAAACACTTTCATTCTTCAATTTTCTTTATCTAATTGATCTCTCTCAAGTTCTATCTTCAAGTTCTAAGTGTTCTTCATAAATTCCAAAAGTTCTAGTTTCATAAAATCAAGAATACTTTCAAGTTTGCTAGCTCACTGCCAATCTTGTAAGGTGATCATCCAACCTCAAGAAATCTTTGTTTCTTACAGTAGGTTATCATTCTAATACAAGGTAATAATCATATTCAAACTTTGGTTCAATTTCTATAACTATAACAATCTTATTTCAAGTGATGATCTTACTTGAACTTGTTTTCGTGTCATGATTCTGCTTCAAGAACTTCGAGCCATCCAAGGATCCGTTGAAGCTAAATCCATTTTTCTCTTTTCCAGTAGGTTTATCCAAGGAACTTAAGGTAGTAATGATGTTCATAACATCATTCGATTCATACATATAAAGCTATCTTATTCGAAGGTTTAAACTTGTAATCACTAGAACATAGTTTAGTTAATTCTAAACTTGTTCGCAAACAAAAGTTAATCCTTCTAACTTGACTTTTAAAATCAACTAAACACATGTTCTATATCTATATGATATGCTAACTTAATGATTTAAAACCTGGAAACATGAAAAACACCGTAAAACCGGATTTACGCCGTCGTAGTAACACCGCGGGCTGTTTTGGGTTAGTTAATTAAAAACTATGATAAACTTTGATTTAAAAGTTGTTATTCTGAGAAAATGATTTTTATTATGTACATGAAACTATATCCAAAAATTATGGTTAAACTCAAAGTGGAAGTATGTTTTCTAAAATGGTCATCTAGACGTCGTTCTTTCGACTGAAATGACTACCTTTACAAAAATGACTTGTAACTTATTTTTCCGACTATAAACCTATACTTTTTCTGTTTAGATTCATAAAATAGAGTTCAATATGAAACCATAGCAATTTGATTCACTCAAAACGGATTTAAAATGAAGAAGTTATGGGTAAAACAAGATTGGATAATTTTTCTCATTTTAGCTACGTGAAAATTGGTAACAAATCTATTCCAACCATAACTTAATCAACTTGTATTGTATATTATGTAATCTTGAGATACCATAGACACGTATACAATGTTTCGGCCTATCATGTCGACACATCTATATATATTTCGGAACAACCATAGACACTCTATATGTGAATGTTGGAGTTAGCTATACAGGGTTGAGGTTGATTCCAAAATATATATAGTTTGAGTTGTGATCAATACTGAGATACGTATACACTGGGTCGTGGATTGATTCAAGATAATATTTATCGATTTATTTCTGTACATCTAACTGTGGACAACTAGTTGTAGGTTACTAACGAGGACAGCTGACTTAATAAACTTAAAACATCAAAATATATTAAAAGTGTTGTAAATATATTTTGAACATACTTTGATATATATGTATATATTGTTATAGGTTCGTGAATCAACCAGTGGCCAAGTCTTACTTCCCGACGAAGTAAAAATCTGTGAAAGTGAGTTATAGTCCCACTTTTAAAATCTAATATTTTTGGGATGAGAATACATGCATGTTTTATAAATGATTTACAAAATAGACACAAGTACGTGAAACTACATTCTATGGTTGAATTATCGAAATCGAATATGCCCCTTTTTATTAAGTCTGGTAATCTAAGAATTAGGGAACAGACACCCTAATTGACGCGAATCCTAAAGATAGATCTATTGGGCCTAACAAACCCCATCCAAAGTACCGGATGCTTTAGTACTTCGAAATTTATATCATATCCGAAGGGTGTCCCGGAATGATGGGGATATTCTTATATATGCATCTTGTTAATGTCGGTTACCAGGTGTTCACCATATGAATGATTTTTATCTCTATGTATGGGATGTGTATTGAAATATGAAATCTTGTGGTCTATTATTATGATTTGATATATATAGGTTAAACCTATAACTCACCAACATTTTTGTTGACGTTTTAAGCATGTTTATTCTCAGGTGATTATTAAGAGCTTCCGCTGTCGCATACTTAAATAAGGACGAGATTTGGAGTCCATGCTTGTATGATATTGTGTAAAAACTGCATTGAAGAAACTTATTTTGTTGTAACATATTTGTATTGTAAACCATTATGTAATGGTCGTGTGTAAACAGGATATTTTAGATTATCATTATTTGATAATCTACGTAAAGCTTTTTAAACCTTTATTGATGAAATAAAGGTTATGGTTTGTTTTAAAATGAATGCAGTCTTTGAAAAACGTCTCATATAGAGGTCAAAACCTCGCAACGAAATCAATTAATATGGAACGTTTTTAATCAATAAGAACGGGACATTTCAGTTGGTATCCGAGCGTTGGTCTTAGAGAACCAGAATTTTGCATTAGTATGTCTTATCGAGTTTGTTAGGATGCATTAGTGAGTCTGGACTTCGACCGTGTTTACTTGAAAAATGATTGCTTAACAAATTTTGTTGGAAACTATATATTTTTAACATGTGAATATTATGTGATATATTAATCTCTTAACGCGTTTGATATTATGTGATAGATGTCTACCTCTAGAACAAGTCCTATTGACTCACCTAATAATAATGAAGAGTCAAATGTAAATTGGAATGATTCGTAGACTGATTCACAAGTTCCCGAAGAGGAACCGGAAGAAGAGTCGGAACCGGAAGAAGAATCGGAACCGGAAGAAGAATTGGAACCGGATGAAGAAATAGAACCGGTGGGGGAAATAATAAAACGGTTAAGTAAAATAAAATCCTCAACCAACCGACCAAGGTTAATTATGGTCAATGGTGTTTCCGCCAAGGAAGCAAAATATTGGGAGGATTACCAATTCTCCGATGAATCGGATTCCGACGAGAATTCCGATGATGTTATAGAAATTACCCCAACTGAATTTAAAAAGGCAAAAGAAAATAATAAGGGAAAGGGCATAAAAATAGAGAAATCTAATTCCAACCCCAATGAACTTTATATGTATCGTCAACCCCCGAAGTCCTTAAGTTGTAACAATGACCCGGGAACCTCTAAACCACCGGGTTTTTCTAAACCAATGTGGAAAATTACGGCTCGTATTAGGGGAACATCATATATCCCTAGAAACTTGGCAAAACGAACCAAAACCGAAGAAGAAGAAACAAGCGAGTCGGAATAAGATAGTTGTATTCGTGTGGTGTAATATATGTAATATAGTGTGCTTATGCTTTATGATATATGTAAAAATTGCTTGTATTAATAAGTATTTTTTTTTATGAATCTAACTCTTGTCTATTTTACAGTATAAAAACACAAAATGGATAGACAACCTAATATTTTAAGAGACCTACCCGGAGACATGATTGATGAAATCTTGTCTAGAGTCGGTCAGAATTCTTCGGCACAACTATTTAAGGCGAGATCAGTTTGTAAGACATTCGAAGAACGTTCCAAGAATGCCTTGGTTTATAAAAGGCTTTCGTTCGAAAGATGGGGGATATCACATTGGGAAATCCATAAGTTACGATGTGTTTACTTTGACGCATATATTGCGGGGAACCCAAATGCTATTTTACGCAATGGGTTAAGAAATTATTTTGACTCAATATATCCGAATATTGGACTTCGTGATTTAGAAAAAGCGGCTAACATGCAACATAAAGAAGCATGTTATGCTTACGGATTAGTAATGTTCGCTTCTCACCAAAGTGAGAACATGAAAATCGGGCTACAACTATTAAACAAAATGTTCCCACAAGTGACGGAGTCGGTAATTGGGGTAAGAAATGAGGTTTTTAGATTGTTACGGGACTGTTGGACATTACGTAACCCTCGTCCCTTTGACGACATTACAACACGATGTCTTATCAACGGCCATAACGGTTATGTTCCACAAGACCAAGGATGGGAAGTAATCCTAGTAAAACCAGAATGCATGACTTGTTTCTGGACGTATGAATTACATGTCTTTATTGCCTTTGCTGAACGACTTGTGTACTAGCTAGAATTATCTTCACAACCATCTTGTATCAAATTTATTGTGTGCTATATTTCATGCTATATGTAAAATAAGTGGTATTGTAAGTTTGTAAAATATTGTGTAAAAGTTTGAACGCGAAATATTATTATAATCAGTTTTTCATATAGAATTGTAGTAGTTGAATTGTATATTAGCTACTAAGTATGAACTTAACGGGTAGGTACTACCCGAATTTAAACTTATAAAACGCTAATATGAAGAAAAAACTTTTATAAATGAGTTCATATTATGCTACGAAATACTATTAACTACTCTTAATATTCTGTATGATTAACTTGTTCCATTTGACTATTTTGAAGGAAATGGCACCGACTACTCGACACACCGTGAATATGAATGAAGAGGAATTCCGTACTTTTCTAGCTTCAAACATAGCCGCAGTACAGGCTGCGCTACATACCAACAATAACCTTGTATCTAGCAGTACAGGAAATCGTGTAGGATGCACCTACAAAGAATTCACTGCCTGCAAACCTTTGAAATTTGATGGAACCGAAGGACCGATCGGATTGAAACGGTGGACCGAGAAGGTCGAATCGGTGTTTGCCATAAGTAAGTGTACTGAAGAGGACAAAGTGAAGTACGCTACGCATACCTTCACAGGTTCTGCGTTAACATGGTGGAATACCTATCTAGAGCAAGTGGGACAAGACGATGCGTACGCACTACCTTGGTCAGCATTCAAGCACTTGATGAACGAGAAATACCGTCCCAGAACCGAGGTCAATAAGCTCAAGACAGAACTTAGAGGGTTACGAACCCAAGGATTTGAAATTACCACGTACGAAAGACGATTCACAGAATTGTGCCTATTGTGTCCGGGAGCATTCGAAGATGAGGAAGAGAAGATCGACGCGTTTGTGAAAGGATTACCGGAAAGAATCCAAGAAGATATAAGTTCACATGAGCCCGCCTCCATACAACAGGCATGTAGAATGGCTCACAAACTAGTGAACCAGATTGAAGAAAGAATTAAAGAACAGACTGCTGAAGAGGCCAATGTGAAGCAAGTCAAAAGAAAGTGGGAGGAAAACGGTGATAAGAATCACCAATACAACAACAACAGCAATTACAACAATAATCGCAACAATTATCCCAACAATCGCAACATCAATCGCAACTACAACAAACGACCCAACAACAACAACAACAACAACAACAACAACAACAACAACAACAACAACAACAACAACAACAGCAACTACAACAATCATCCCAACAACAATAATAACTGCAACAACAACAACAATCAGAAGCAGCTATGCCAAAGGTGTGAAAAGTATCACTCGGGGTTCTGCACCAAATTTTGCAACAAGTGTAAAAGAAATGGTCATAGCGCGGCGAAGTGTGAGGTCTACGAACCAGGGGTTAATAGAACGAAAGGAACAAATGGTGTCGGAACGAGTAATGGCGGAGCAAGTAGTGTCGGAGCAAGTTATGCCAATGTAGTTTGTTATAAATGTGAAAAACCGGGCCACATTATTGGAAATTGCCCGAACCAGGAGAACACGAATGGACAAGGTCGTGGAAGAGTTTTCAATATTAATGCGGCAGAGGCACATGAAGACCCGGAGCTTGTTACGGGTACGTTCCTTATTGACAATAAATCTGCTTACGTTTTATTTGATTCGGGTGCGGATAGAAGCTATATGAGTAGAGATTTTTGTGCTAAATTAAGTTGTCCATTGACGCCTTTGGATAGTAAATTTTTACTCGAATTAGCAAATGGTAAATTAATTTCAGCAGATAATATATGTCAGAATCGAGAAATTAAACTGGTTAGCGAAAAATTTAAGATTGATTTGATACCAGTAGAGTTAGGGAGTTTTGATGTGATAATCGGTATGGACTGGTTGAAAGAAGTGAAAGCAGAGATCGTTTGTTACAAAAATGCAATTCGCATTATACGAGAAAAAGGAAAACCCTTAATGGTGTACGGAGAAAAGGGCAACACGAAGCTACATCTTATTAGTAATTTGAAGGCACAAAAACTAATAAGAAAAGGTTGCTATGCTGTTCTAGCAAACGTCGAGAAAGTACAAACTGAAGAAAAAAAGCATCAATGATGTTCCCATTGCAAAAGAATTTCCCGATGTATTTCCGAAAGAATTACCGGGATTACCCCCACATCGATCCGTTGAATTTCAAATAGATCTTGTACCAGGAGCTGCACCAATAGCTCGTGCTCCTTACAGACTCGCACCCCACGAGATGAAAGAACTGCAAAGCCAATTACAAGAACTGTTAGAGCGTGGTTTCATTCGACCAAGCACATCACCGTGGGGAGCTCCTGTTTTGTTTGTCAAGAAGAAAGATGGTACATTCAGGTTGTGTATCGACTACCGAGAGTTGAACAAACTTACCATCAAGAACCGCTACCCACTACCGAGAATCGATGACTTATTTGATCAACTACAAGGCTCGTCTATTTATTCAAAGATTGACTTACGTTCCGGGTATCATCAAATGCGGGTGAAAGAAGATGATATTCCAAAGACTGCTTTCAGAACATGTTACGGTCATTACGAGTTTATGGTCATGCCGTTTGGTTTAACTAATGCACCAGCTGTGTTCATGGACCTTATGAACCGAGTGTGTGGACCATACCTTGACAAGTTTGTCATTGTTTTCATTGATGACATACTTATTTACTCAAAGAATGACCAAGAACACGGTGAACATTTGAGAAAGGTGTTAGAAGTATTGAGGAAGGAAGAATTGTACGCTATGTTTTCAAAGTGTGCATTTTGGTTGGAATAAGTTCAATTCCTCGGTCACATAGTGAACAAAGAAGGTATTAAGGTGGATCCGGCAAAGATAGAAACTGTTGAAAAGTGGGAAACCCCGAAAACTCCGAAACACATACGCCAGTTTTTAGGACTAGCTGGTTACTACAAAAGGTTCATCCAAGACTTTTCCAGAATAGCAAAACCCTTGACTGCATTAACGCATAAAGGGAAGAAATTTGAATGGAATGATGAACAAGAGAAAGCGTTTCAGTTATTGAAGAAAAAGCTAACTACGGCACCTATATTGTCATTGCCTGAAGGGAATGATGATTTTGTGATTTATTGTGACGCATCAAAGCAAGGTCTCGGTTGTGTATTAATGCAACGAACGAAGGTGATTGCTTATGCGTCTAGACAATTAAAGATTCACGAACAAAATTATACGACGCATGATTTGGAATTAGGCGCGGTTGTTTTTGCATTAAAGACTTGGAGGCACTACTTATATGGGGTCAAAAGTATTATATATACCGACCACAAAAGTCTTCAACACATATTTAATCAGAAACAACTGAATATGAGGCAGCGTAGGTGGATTGAATTATTGAATGATTACGACTTTGAGATTCGTTACCACCCGGGGAAGGCAAATGTGGTAGCCGATGCCTTGAGCAGGAAGGACAGAGAACCCATTCGAGTAAAATCTATGAATATAATGATTCATAATAACCTTACTAGTCAAATAAAGAAGGCGCAACAAGGAGTTTTAAAAGAGGGAAATTTAAAGGATGAAATACCCAAAGGATCGGAGAAGCATCTTAATATTCGGGAAGACGAAACCCGGTATAGGGCTGAAAGGATTTGGGTACCAAAATTTGGAGATATGAGAGAAATGGTACTTAGAGAAGCTCATAAAACCAGATACTCAATACATCCTGGAACGGGGAAGATGTACAAGGATCTCAAGAAATATTTTTGGTGACCGGGTATGAAAGCCGATGTTGCTAAATACGTAGGAGAATGTTTGACGTGTTCTAAGGTCAAAGCTGAGCATCAGAAACCATCAGGTCTACTTCAACAACCCGAAATCCCAGAATGGAAATGGGAAAACATTACCATGGATTTCATCACTAAATTGCCAAGGACTGCAAGTGGTTTTGATACTATTTGGGTAATAGTTGATCGTCTCACCAAATCAGCACACTTCCTGCCAATAAGAGAAGATGACAAGATGGAGAAGTTAGCACGACTGTATTTGAAGGAAGTCGTCTCCAGACATGGAATACCAATCTCTATTATCTCTGATAGGGATGGTAGATTTATTTCAAGATTCTGGCAGACATTACAGCAAGCATTAGGAACTCGTCTAGACATGAGTACTGCCTATCAATCACAAACTGATGGGCAGAGCGAAAGGACGATACAAACGCTTGAAGACATGCTACGAGCATGTGTTATTGATTTCGGAAACAGTTGAGATCGACATCTACCGTTAGCAGAATTTTCCTACAACAAAAGCTACCATTCAAGCATTGAGATGGCGCCGTTTGAAGCACTTTATGGTAGAAAGTGCAGGTCTCCGATTTGTTGGAGTGAAGTGGGGGATAGACAGATTACGGGTCCGGAGATTATACAAGAAACTACCGAGAAGATCATCCAAATTCAACAACGGTTGAAAACTGCCCAAAGTCGACAAAAGAGCTACGCTGACATTAAAAGAAAAGATATAGAATTTGAAATTGGAGAGATGGTCATGCTTAAAGTTGCACCTTGGAAAGGCGTTGTTCGATTTGGTAAACGAGGGAAATTAAATCCAAGGTATATTGGACCATTCAAGATTATTGATCGGGTCGGACCAGTAGCTTACCGACTTGAGTTACCTCAACAACTCGCGGCTGTACATAACACTTTCCACGTCTCGAATTTGAAGAAATGTTTTGCTAAAGAAGATCTCACTATTCCGTTAGATGAAATCCAAATCAACGAAAAACTTCAATTCATCGAAGAACCCGTCGAAATAATGGATCGTGAGGTTAAAAGACTTAAGCAAAACAAGATACCAATTGTTAAGGTTCGATGGAATGCTCGTAGAGGCCCCGAGTTCACTTGGGAGCGTGAAGATCAGATGAAGAAGAAATACCCGCATCTATTTCCAGAAGATTCGTCAACACCTTCAACAGCTTAAAATTTCGGGGCGAAATTTATTTAACGGGTAGGTACTGTAGTGACCCGAACTTTTCCATGTTTATATATATTAATTGAGATTGATATTTACATGATTAAATGTTTCCAACATGTTAAGCAATCAAACTTGTTAAGACTTGATTAATTGAAATATGTTTCATATAGACAATTGACCACCCAAGTTGACCGGTGATTCACGAACGTTAAAACTTGTAAAAACTATATGATGACATATATATGGATATATATATAGTTAACATGATACTATGATAAGTAAACATATCATTAAGTATATTAACAATGAACTACATATGTAAAAATAAGACTACTAACTTAATGATTTTTAAACGAGACATATATGTAACGATTATCGTTGTAAAGACATTTAATGTATATATATCATATTAAGAGATATTCATACATGATAATATCATGATGATATAATAATTTAAAATCTCATTTGATATTATAAACATTGGGTTAATAACATTTAACAAGATCGTTAACCTAAAGGTTTCAAAACAACACTTGCATGTAACGACTAACGATGACTTAACGACTCAGTTAAAATGTATATACATGTAGTGTTTTAATATTTATTTATACACTTTTGAAAGACTTCAATACACTTATCAAAATACTTCTACTTAACAAAAATGCTTACAATTACATCCTCGTTCAGTTTCATCAACAATTCTACTAGTATGCACCCGTATTCGTACTCGTACAATACACAGCTTTTAGATGTATGTACTATTGGTATATACACTCCAATGATCAGCTCTTAGCAGCCCATGTGAGTCACCTAACACATGTGGGAACCATCATTTGGCAACTAGCATGAAATATCTCATAAAATTACAAAAATATGAGTAATCATTCATGACTTATTTACATGAAAACAAAATTACATATCCTTTATATCTAATCCATACACCAACGACCAAAAACACCTACAAACACTTTCATTCTTCAATTTTCTTTATCTAATTGATCTCTCTCAAGTTCTATCTTCAAGTTCTAAGTGTTCTTCATAAATTCCAAAAGTTCTAGTTTTATAAAATCAAGAATACTTTCAAGTTTGCTAGCTCACTTCCAATCTTGTAAGGTGATCATCCAACCTCAAGAAATCTTTGTTTCTTACAGTAGGTTATCATTCTAATACAAGGTAATAATCATATTCAAACTTTGGTTCAATTTCTATAACTATAACAATCTTATTTCAAGTGATGATCTTACTTGAACTTGTTTTCGTGTCATGATTCTGCTTCAAGAACTTCGAGCCATCCAAGGATCCGTTGAAGCTAAATCCATTTTTCTCTTTTCCAGTAGGTTTATCCAAGGAACTTAAGGTAGTAATGATGTTCATAATATCATTCGATTCATACATATAAAGCTATCTTATTCGAAGGTTTAAACTTGTAATCACTAGAACATAGTTTAGTTAATTCTAAACTTGTTCGCAAACAAAAGTTAATCCTTCTAACTTGACTTTTAAAATCAACTAAACACATGTTATATATCTATATGATATGCTAACTTAATGATTTAAAACCTGGAAACACGAAAAACACCGTAAAACCGGATTTACGCCGTCGTAGTAACACCGCGGGCTGTTTTGGGTTAGTTAATTAAAAACTATGATAAACTTTGATTTAAAAGTTGTTATTCTGAGAAAATGATTTTTATTATGAACATGAAACTATATCCAAAAATTATGGTTAAACTCAAAGTGGAAGTATGTTTTCTAAAATGGTCATCTAGACGTCGTTCTTTCGACTGAAATGACTACCTTTACAAAAATGACTTGTAACTTATTTTTCCGACTATAAACCTATACTTTTTCTGTTTAGATTCATAAAATAGAGTTCAATATGAAACCATAGCAATTTGATTCACTCAAAACGGATTTAAAATGAAGAAGTTATGGGTAAAACAAGATTGGATAATTTTTCTCATTTTAGCTACGTGAAAATTGGTAACAAATCTATTCCAACCATAACTTAATCAACTTGTATTGTATATTATGTAATCTTGAGATACCATAGACACGTATACAATGTTTCAGCCTATCATGTCGACACATCTATATATATTTTGGAACAACCATAGACACTCTATATGTGAATGTTGGAGTTAGCTATACAGGGTTGAGGTTGATTCCAAAATATATATAGTTTGAGTTGTGATCAATACTGAGATACGTATACACTGGGTCGTGGATTGATTCAAGATAATATTTATCGATTTATTTCTATACATCTAACTGTGGACAACTAGTTGTAGGTTACTAACGAGGACAGCTGACTTAATAAACTTAAAACATCAAAATATATTAAAAGTGTTGTAAATATATTTTGAACATACTTTGATATATATGTATATATTGTTATAGGTTCGTGAATCAACCAGTGGCCAAGTCTTACTTCCCGAAGAAGTAAAAATCTGTGAAAGTGAGTTATAGTCCCACTTTTAAAATCTAATATTTTTGGGATGAGAATACATGCAGGTTTTATAAATGATTTACAGAATAGACACAAGTACGTGAAACTACATTCTATGGTTGAATTATCGAAATCGAATATGCCCCTTTTTATTAAGTCTGGTAATCTAAGAATTAGGGAAAAGACACCCTAATTGACGCGAATCCTAAAGATAGATCTATTGGGCCTAACAAACCCCATCCAAAGTACCGGATGCTTTAGTACTTCGAAATTTATATCATATCCGAAGGGTGTCCCAGAATGATGGGGATATTCTTATATATGCATCTTGTTAATGTCGGTTACCAGGTGTTCACCATATGAATGATTTTTATCTCTATGTATGGGATGTGTATTGAAATATGAAATCTTGTGGTCTATTATTATGATTTGATATATATAGGTTAAACCTATAACTCACCAACATTTTTGTTGACGTTTTAAGCATGTTTATTCTCAGGTGATTATTAAGAGCTTCCGCTGTCGCATACTTAAATAAGGACGAGATTTGGAGTCCATGCTTGTATGATATTGTGTAAAAACTGCATTGAAGAAACTTATTTTGTTGTAACATATTTGTATTGTAAACCATTATGTAATGGTCGTGTGTAAACATGATATTTTAGATTATCATTATTTGATAATCTACGTAAAGCTTTTTAAACCTTTATTGATGAAATAAAGGTTATGGTTTGTTTTAAAATGAATGCAGTCTTTGAAAAACGTCTCATATAGAGGTCAAAACCTCGCAACGAAATCAATTAATATGGAACGTTTTTAATCAATAAGAACGGGACATTTCAGATGTGGTGGGTAAAAAGTAGGCCGAGTTGGGATATAGTTATTTGGTACCTAATATGATAGCTGGATCATGATTTGGTGCTGATGAACTTGCCAGCTATCGTGTTGGCATTGCCTGGATCGCTCATACTCATTCGCGGCTTGCCACTGCTCATACTGACGATGCCTAGCCTCGTTATTCATTTCCACCTCATCTACACGCTGGAAAACATCAGTAGCACTATCCCTAATGACATCCCTAATGTCATCTGCTTCCTCCATCTCCTCATCCGAACCCCTTTCTACCTGTGGATGGTTGCCCCGATATGGCATTGCCGTATTGCGTCTCCGAGTTAATACCTTTACACCTTGATAGACCTGCAAACCTATAGTCCCATCTTGTTCCCGAACTACCATCATCAGACCCCCATGTTCCCTATCTACACCTAAATACTCTCCAATGAGAGTAACAAAAACGCCTCCTCCTATTATTCCCCCGTCCTGTATACCTTCCACAACTTTGGACAAATAAAAACCAACACAGTAGGGGATATTAACAAAGCCTCTAGTGTCTCGAATACACTTAAGGTAGAATAAATCGTGTAGGGTCATTTTCTCCTTGTTGTTACCTCTTTGTGTAATCGAGTTTACTAAAAATCTATGTATTATACGGAGCTTGGCTCTATTAATATCTAAATAGGAGTGTCTTCCTCCCCGTGTAAAAACATTAAAATTTGTCATACGCCTCCATACGGCGTTAGCGTCAAAATCTCTATCTACCCTCTCACTGTGATAAATTAAAGCTGTACAATCAGGTGATAATAATTCAGTGGGGGTGTAAATCTGTAAAGCTCTAGCCATGTCTATCATAGACATCCTGTACATAGCACCTCCAAGTAAAAACCTAAGAAAACTCTTATCATCTAACCTATCTACATCCTTATTTAAGGTTGTAGTACTCATTAGCTCAACACACCACTCCTTATATACAGGCCTACGAGTGGTAAATAAACGTTCCCAATCGGGAAAAGTAGAGTTCCCATACCTTTGGATTAGTAGCTGCCTAACTGAGTTAGCTAGGTCGACCCTTACCAAAGGCTCCCAATCAATTACCCTCGGTACTTCCACATTTTTCGTTACCAGTTTATATTTGTTACTTTGGTACGTTGGGTAATCTCTCCAGCTTCGATCAAATCTAAGATTGGGGTGTAACTCCTCTTCATGAATTCTCGAGTGTTCTATTACATGGTGAACGGGAAATACTACGTAGGCGGTAAAAAATTGTGGCTCCGGCTCATAGTATGGCACGTGTTGATCATAATGTTGTTGTTTTTGTTCCTGTTCGTGATATTGCATCTCTGGCTGTGGTTCCGGATCAGGTTGCCTAGACGATGATGATGCACTATCAGTATTGGTATTTCTCTTTCTGCTTCCCCATCTGAGAAAAGACATGATTATAACGGTTTGTAGTAACAAATTTCGCGAATTTTGATTGAAAAATGAAGATTTGAGGTGAATTTTTGCGTGTGTGTTCATGTTTGTGTGTGTGCAAAAGTGGATACAGAAGCACAGCTTGTAGGGTTTTTGATCCTGACCAGATTTTTAAGGCCATGCGACCGCATGGTGGTATAGGGTAAATCCCATGCGATCGCATGGGGTCCCTGATTCTTTTTTTTTTTTTAATAAATCTTTAAATTATAAAACAATTAATTAATTAATTTTAAAAATTTGTTTCTTTTTTAGAATGAGGGCGTTTCGGTACGTTTACCTAGCTTGTCCCTTGACAAAATTTTAAAATTTGTCATTTTAAAGCGTTGTTTTAAAAGCAAAGATTTTTGGTTTTTTTTTTAAATGTTTTTGGCATACTTTAAATCAATAAGATTAAAAATAATGATAATAAAATTTCTCGTCCCGCCCTCGGGTAAAGCAATTTCGGTTCATCGACCTAGTCTTCAACTTACGACGAATTTTAAAGATCAATTTTTAACTTAATGAAATAAAGTAAATTTTTTTTGGTTTTTAAATTCACACCAATCTTAAATTTAAAATGCATAAGATTTCATATAAATATCATTAATATTTAAATATATTAGTTTTACAAAATTATATTAAAAATATTAATTTTTAAAATATTTACAAACTTAAATATATTGATTTTAAAAATTTACAATATTAATTTTAAAAACATGGTAAAAATAAAATTAAAATCTTTTTGGTCTTTTAACCCACTTTAATCAATCAAATATTATCAAAAATATACGTCCCTCTTTTGGGTAAAGTAATTTCGGCTATTTTACCTAGTTTTACTCTTGACGATTTTTTGAAATATTTTGGATTGATTGATTAAAGATATTTATACCTTATGAATAAACGGTAAATTTCGCAGTGATGCATTAAATTTTTGTATGATATCAATAATTTCGGTTTCGCATACCTAATTTTATTGAATATCAATTTAATACTTTATAGCGAACGATTCAGCGTTTATTATCAAAAGGTTAAAAGCAATAAATAAAAATAAATAAAAACTGTACATACTTACCTATGAGATAGAATTCTTAGAGACCTGCTTTAGCCGACTCATAGGAGAGTTGTGTGATTTGGTTTTCCATAGCTACATAAGCATAACATCGATTCTTCAATAACTTTTCTTCTAAACATATGAACGGTCCTTCTCTGCATAGAGTAACAAATTCGGTATTGGAATATGTTTGATTGTTCGAACATTTACCTTCGTGTGACCATTTTCCGCATTTATGACATCTTTCAAGGTGTCGTGCTCTTCTTTTGTTGCGGATTTTTATTTTCCTTTACCAAAATGTGTCTTATGATGATCTTTCCTGAGTTCTTTCCTCACTTCATCCATTTTGCCTCTTATGAATGATACCAGTTCACTCGGGAAGATGTTATTATTACGTTTAGTAATCATAGCGTGTAGTAGTAGACCATGGTTTAGATCAAAGGAATTCTTCATCTTGTAAAACCTAAAAGAAATAAAAATTCAGAATGGAGGGAGAAGACTAGTTCTTTAGGGTCTGCTAGGGAAAGACCATTCGGATTCCATTTTCGAGAACTACACGAAAACAGAAATCTAACTCTAACAGAAATATATATTATCCTTAAAAAGACTTAATTCTCTCCAAACTTAGTTAGCTATGGTGTTGAAATTGTGATTAACTTCATTGTTATCTTCAATTGGAACATCAATAACTTGCATATCTCTGACTTTTTCTTCAAGCCATTTGTTGATTTCCTCTGTAATATTCACAAATTCATTTAACATCGCCTTTTCTTTAGGTGACAAATTGGATACTAATCGATTACATAACTTAAAGTTCCCTTTAATCCTAGCATCTTGAATCTGTTTATAAAGTTTCTTCGTTGCACTGTTAAAAACAGGTTCATCTAATTTCGTATCAACAACGGGGTTCTTTGTTATCAGGTCATCATTGGGTGTTGCTTCATCTTCCCCACACTTAGGCGTTTTTATTGGTTCAACAGTTTTGGTTGGTGGAAATCTAAACTTTCGGTTCACAAAGGTAACCGATTTATCACCATGCCTAAGTGTCATTCTACCTTCTCTTACATCAAAGAATGCCTCGGTGGTTGCTAAAAATAGGCGACCTAAAATTAAAGGAATATCAAGGTCTTCCTCTATATTAATAACTATGAAGTTTGCAACAAAGGTCAAACTTCCTACTTTAACAAGTAAATTATTGGCTATTCCAACCAGGTGTTTAATGGTTTGGTCAAAAAATTGAACACCTATGCTGGTTGGTCTTAATTTACCCACACCTAATCTTTTGTATAAGGAAAGAGGCATAACATTTGCACTTGCTCCTAAATCTGCAAGCCCATTATACATAGCACCATCATTAAGCAAGCAAGAAATAATAAATTCACCTGGGTCTCCTACTTTTGTAAGTAGAGTTGGTTTGTTAACCTTTTTCGGGTGATCTTTTCTTGGTTCTTTCACTTCTACTTGAACTTTTTGTTCACATTTTTCTTCGTTTCTTGGAATGGGAGGTTTGTATAGGAATTCTTCTTCATCACTCCAATTTGAAGCTTCCCCGTCTTCCAATTTTGGTTTTTCATATGTTGTTGATAACATATTTATGTTTTCATTCTGAGGATTTTCTTGGGTGGTGAAATTATGATTGACTTCATTGTCAACTTCCATTGGACCATGTATGTAATGTTTAACTCTGTGACCATTAACTTTAAATTCAATCCCATTTGAATTTATCAACTCTATTGTTCCATATGGGAAAACTCTTTTGACTATGAATGGTCCAGACCATCTTGATTTCAATTTTCTAGGAAATAGCTTGAATCGTGAATTGAAAAGAAGAACTCTGTCTCCTTCTTTAAATTCTTTTGAACTTCTGATTCTTTTATCATGCCATTTCTTCATTCTTTCTTTATAGATTAACGAATTTTTCATATGCTTCACGTCTTAATTCTTCTAATTCGTTTAGCTGACTTAACCGTAGACGTCCGGCTTCATGCAAATCAAGATTACATGTCTTCAAAGCCCAAAATGCTTTGTGCTCAATTTCTACTGGAAGGTGACATGCTTTTCCGTAAACGAGTTTAAAAGGTGTGGTTCCAATTGGAGTTTTGTAGGCTGTTCTAAAAGCCCATAGTGCATCCTCCAATTTCATGGACCATTCCTTTGGATTTGATCCTACGGTTTTCTCTAGAATACGTTTTAATGCTCGGTTGGTATTTTCAACTTGTCCACTTGTTTGTAGATGATAAGCGGTTGAGATTTTATGAGTTACTCCATATCTTTTGAGAACTTTCTCAAGTTGATTGTTACAAAAATGAGTACCCCGATCACTTATTAAAGCTTTCGATGTTCCGAACCTAGCAAAAAGACGTTTTAAAAAATTGACTACAACTCGTGCATTGTTAGTTGGGAGAACTTGTGCTTCCGCCCATTTAGATACATAATCAATGGCAACGAGAATGTAGAGATTATTATGAGATTTTGGAAATGGACCCATAAAGTCAATACCTCAAACGTCAAATACTTCACATACTTGAATGACATTTTGTGGCATTTCATCACGTTGATTTATTTTTCCGGCCCTTTGACAAGCATCACAGGATTTACAAAGAAGGTGTGCGTCTTTGAAAATTGTAGGCCAATAGAATCCAATGTCGTAGACTTTTCTTGCTGTGAGTTGAGGTCGATAATGCCCTCCTGTTAGTCCTGTGTGACAATGGTTTAAGATTTGACTAGCTTCATCTCCGAATACGCATCGGCGTATTATTCCATCAGGACAACTTTTAAACAAATGTGGATCTTCCCAGAAATAGTGTTTTATATCACTAAAGAATTTCTTTCGTTTTGGTACGATAACCGTTTTTCAAGGAATCCACATACTAAGTAGTTTGCATAGTCTGCAAACCATGGAATTTCATTATAATCGATCTTCAAAAGATATTCATCAGGAAAGTTATCTTGTATGGCCGATTCATTTAGAACTTCTAATTCAGCGGCGAGATTTTCTGCTCTCTTTTTGTCTTGAATTTCAATATCGAACTCTTGTAAGAGTAAGATCCAACGGATTAATCGTGGTTTGGCATCTTGTTTTGAAAATAGGTATCTAAGACCAGAATGGTCGGTATAGACCACCGTTTTAGCTAGAACGAGATATGAACGAAATTTTTCAAAAGCAAAGACAATAACAAGGAGTTCTTTTTCAGTAGTTGTGTAATTCATTTGTACTCCTTGTAATGTCTTACTAGCGTAATAAATAGGTTGAAATCGTTTTTCAATCCTTTGTCCTAAAACGGCTCCCATTGCAAAATCACTTGCATCACACATGAGTTCAAATGGTAGATTCCAATTTGGAGTTATCATGATCGGCGCATTAGTGAGTTTTTCTATAAGAATATTAAAAGATTTGATGCATTCATTCGAAAAGATGAATGGAGCATCTTTTTCTAGGAGTTTATTCATAGGAGTGGCAATTTTAGAAAAGTCTTTTATGAAACGTCGGTAAAAACCGGCGTGCCCTAGAAAACTCCTAACTCCTCTAACATTGGTGGGGTGTGGAAGTTTAGCAATTACATCTACTTTAGCTCTATCCACTTCAATTCCTTCCTTTGAAATTTTATGACCAAGAACGATGCCTTCTTTAACCATGAAATGACATTTCTCCCAATTAAGAACTAGATTTGATTGCTCGCATCTAATAAGCATTCGTTCAAGATTAACTAGATATGATTCAAATGTATCACCGAAGACTGAAAAGTCATCCATGAAAACTTCCATGCATTCTTCTATCATGTCGTGAAAAATCGCCATCATGCACCTTTGAAAGGTTGCAGGGGCGTTGCAAAGTCCAAATGACATGCGTTTGTAAGCAAAAGTACCATAAGGGCACGTGAACATGGTTTTCGCTTGATCCTCGGGTGCAATTGGAATTTGAAAATATCCGGAAAAACCGTCAAGAAAACAATAGTAACTATTTCCGGCTAATCTTTCCAACATTTGATCAATGAAAGGTAAAGGAAAGTGATCTTTCCTGGTGGCGTCATTTAATTTTCTATAATCAATACAAACACGCCATCCTGTTACAGTCCTAGTAGGAATAAGCTCATTTTTTTTCATTTGTGCTGACAGTCATGCCACCCTTCTTAGGTACACATTGAACTGGGCTTACCCATGGACTATCAGAGATTGAATAAATTAAACATGCATCGAGCAGTTTAATAATTTCTTTCTTAACAACATCTTGCATATTTGGATTTAGTCTTCATTGGCATTGCACATATTTTTTATGACCTTCTTCCATAAGGATTTTGTGTGTGCAATACGAAGGACTTATTCCTTTAATGTCATGAATCTTCCATGCAATAGCTGTTTTATGAGCTTTTAGCACAGAAATGAGTTGAGATTTTTCATTTTTCGTAAGAGAAGACGATATTATTACAGGTAATTCAGATTCACCATGTAAATAAGCGTATTCCAAATAGTTTGGAAGTGGCTTTAACTCTTATGTCGGTGGTTCTTCTATCGATGATTTATATCAATATCTGTCTTCCTCTTTTAGCATTTGAAGTTCTTCTGTTGTTGGTTCGTATTCATTAGCCATGAGTGCGGCTAACATTTTAGCTTCATCAATTGGTTCAGTTTCTTCTCCTAAAGAACATTCTCCTGTTCCTTGTAATTCTGAAAATTATTCTAACAATTCTGCATGTGAATCTATAGTTTGAATATATGTATCATCTGCAGATTGCGGTTGTTGCATGGCTCTATCAATAGAAAAGGTAACACTCTCGCCCTCTATACTTAGGGTTAGTTTCTTTCCGAACACGTCTATTATTGCTTTAGCTGTGTTTAAGAATGGTCTTCCTAATATGAGAGGAACTCGAGAATCTTCTTCCATGTCCAGAATAACAAAGTCTACTTGAAATACTAAAGTACCAACTTTAACTAACATGTTTTCCATTATCTCTCTAGGATATTTTACTGATCGATCGGCTAGTTGTATGCTTATTCGTGTTGGTTTCAATTCTCCAAGGTCTAGTTTAGCGTATAATGAATATGGCATTAAATTTATACTAGCACCTAAGTCTGCCAATGCATCTATTGAACTAAGACTACCCAGAAAACATGGAATTGTGAAACTTCCAGGATCTGAGAGTTTTTCTGGTAGTTTATTCAACAGTACTGCAGAACAATTAGCATTCATTGTAACAGCCGAGAGTTCTTCTATTTTCTTTCTATTTATGATTAGATCTTTCAGGAATGTAGCGTATCTTGGCATTCCTGAAATCACATCAATGAAAGGAAGATTAACATTTATTTGTTTAAACATATCTAAGAATTTAGATTGATCAGCTTCAAGTCTTTCTTTTCTCATTTTACTTGGGTAAGGAAGTGGTGGTTGGTATGGTTTAGCATAAGGTTTAGCCTTAACTGTGTTATCTTCATTAACCTTTTCAACTACCGGTTCTGTTTCGTTATCTTGCTCAGGTTGTGGTGCCTGTGTAGTAGGAATAGAGTCATCAGAAATTACAGGTATTTCAGGTGGTTTAAGTGTAATACCACTTCTCGTGGTAATGGCTTTAGCTGTTTCATTCCGGGGGTTAGCATTTGTATCGCTGGGTAGACTCCTCAGTTTTCTTTCACCAATTAACCTTGCTAGGTTACTCACTTCTTGTTCCAGATTTTGAATAGAAGCTTGTTGATTTCTAAATGCTTGAGCATTTTATTCATTGGTTTGTTTCTGAGATGTGAAAAATTGAGTTTGAGATTCAACTAACTTTGACATCATATCTTCTAAATTTGGCTTTTTATCATCAGTTTGTGGTGGTTTATTTTGAAAAATAGGCCTTTGCTGATTGTAAGTATTATTAGATACTTGTTGATTGCTAGGACCTTGTTGGTTGTTGTATGGAACATTTCGGTTATAATTCTGATTGTAGTTTGGTCTTGGCGGTTGATAATTATTCTGATAATTATTTCCAGGCCTTTGGTTCTTGTATGAAACATTCTCTCGTTGTTCCATTCTTTGTTCAATACTGAGACAATCTTTTGTCAAATGTGGTCCTCCACACTGCTCACAACTAATTCGTATTGCGTGAATATCTTTAGTCATCTTTTCCATTCGTCTCTCGAAAGCATCTAACTTTGCGGAAATGGAATCAAAGTCATGGCTAGAATCGGCTCTAGCCGCTTTAGATGATCTAACGATGTCTTTTTCTTGGTGCCACTCATGTGAGTGGAAAGCAGTGTTATCAATAATTTTGTAAGCTTCAGTTGCGATTTTCTTCATAATGGAACCACCAGCTGCTATATCGATGTCTTTTCGTGTAGCAATATCGCATCCTTGATAGAATATTTGTACTATTTGATAAGTGTCTAAACCATGTTGAGGACATCCTCTCAACAACTTTCCGAATCTTGTCCACGCCTCATATAGAGTTTCATTTGGCTTTTGTGTGACTGAACAATTTCTCCTTGAAGTCTCACAGCTTTAGATACCGGAAAAAATTGTTTAAGAAAATTTTCAACTAAGACATCCCATGTATCAATCGCCCCTTCAGGTAACGATTCTAACCAATCTTTGGCTTCTCCCTTTAAAGTCCAGGGAAATAACATGAGATAAATCTGTTCATCCTCAACTTCTCTGATTTTAAATAGAGTATATATCCTATTAAAGGTTCGAAGATGTTCGTTTGGATCTTCCTTCGGCGCACCACTAAATTGGCATTGATTAGTTACCATGTGTAGGATTTGTCCTTTGATTTCATAATCTGGCGTATTAATGTCTGGTTGAGTAATTACGTGACCTTGGCCAGTGCGTTTAGCCCTCATTCGGTCTTCCATACTTAGAGGTTCCAGATTTTCCATGATTGAATTTGTTGAATCAGAATTACTAAAGGATTCTGACTTAATGATTTCTTCCTCGACAATCTCTGGATGAGTGATTTGTGGTTCAGGAGGAATGATAATGGTTCAGGATCTCTGAATTGTCCTTGAATATCCTCCGGGTTCTCAATTGTGAGGTCGGGTTCAAAAAATGGATTATCAGAAATTTGAATTGGAGTACTTGGTCGACTAGATGATGATTCTAAAGAAAAATCAACAGCGACAATATTGGCTAGATGTCTGGATCGAGTTACAGGTGGTGAACGTATGAAAGGTGGTGAACGTTTTGCTCGGTGCATTCACAGAATATCCTATTAGTTATAAAAATAAAAAAAAATTATATAAGTTATTAAATTAATAGACTTTTCTGATTTTGCCCACGTTTCGAATAGCCAATAGATGCAGCAGGTAGCCAGGACCCTTTAAATCGGAAGCCCACAACTCGCCAATAACAAATCCAACTATTACTACGAACCAGAAAATTTTGGATGTCTATCAATTTAACCACTTAAAATAATTTTTCGTCGAAATTTGAAGAAAATAAAGAAAATTCTATGTCCTAAAAACTAGAACGTCGAAATGAAAAAGAAAAAGCGCGTCGAAAAATAAGAAGTCGAAAAATAAGTGTCAAAAAATAATAATAAGAAAGTAGCGCGTCGAAACTTAAAAGGTACTAAAATTTATAAATGGCGTCGCAAAGTTCTAAAGCACCTAAATCTTAATCTAAAGAAAAAGCACTTAAGGGATTTTATGGCAAATCTTAGAAATCTAAAAATAAAAATAAACTACGGCAAAATACTAGCCTTAAAACTAATTACGAACGAAAAATATAAATATTACGAATAAACGATTAAAAAGGTACAAATTATAAAAATAAACTAATGTGATAAAAATACAATTTTATGAAAATATTATTCTTATATTATATTTTATAAAAGTACTAATCTATATAACTAATTAAAACTTAAAAATACAAATTTAATTAAAAACTAAAACTAAATATTAAATAACTAAACCCTAGTTTAATTAATTAATTATAATTATTATTAATAATCAAACCCTAATCGTACGTCCAAGGATCTAGACCTGTCACCTCAGTTCATGAGGTCGCATGAGCTGAGGGTTATATCTTCATGCGGTCGCATGACCAGCAGACTCAGATGGGTATGCAGGTTAAAAAACCGCAGGTTCGGTTTTTTTTTTTTTTTTACTTAATAATCTTTACAAATTACTACAAGTAAAATTTATTAAAATAAACTTATATATTTTTAAGAACTAAAAAAAATACTTTTATACTTAATATTTTCTTTTTAAACACTTAAATAGATATATATTATTATTATTATTTTTATATATATAGCGTTTCGCTTCGGCGTTAAGAGTCCCCGGCAGCGGCGCCAAAAATACTTGATGTTATGCGAGGTGTATACGAAATAGTTATATTTTTATTGCGAAATACTATTAAATACGATACAATTTTACACAAGTTATTTATTTATTTATAGAGTGGATATACCTAAACCTTGCTACAATACTATAGGCAGTGTACCTAATCGTAAAGTAGTGTAGTTTTTAGTAAGTCCGGTTCGTTCCGCAGGGAGCTAGCTGAGTCTAATGCTATATTTATTTTAAACTATATATATATATATATATATATATATATATATATATATATATATATATATATATATATATATATATATATATAAGTAATTTTATTATTATTATAAAAGGGGGTTTTTACCGTTTAGTGACCGGTTTGTCGATTTTATGTCTTAAGTCACAATTAAAACCTAATGTAAAATATTAAATATAAATACAACTTAATTTAAAGCGTAAAGTAAATGACAATAAATAAAAGTACGATAATTAAAAGTGCGATAAATAAAATAACGATAAATAAAATTGAGATAATTAAAAGTACGATGAGATATAAAATAAAGGAATTATGCTTATTTAAACTTCCGTAATCATGATGTTTGACGTGTTGATTTTAATTTATAACCATGGGTTAATTTTCCTTTGTCCTGGATTATTCGATATGTCCATCTGGTTTTGTCCATAATAGTCCATCGGTCATAATTATAAAGTGCGAGAGTCTTCGTCAAATTATCCTTATACCCGAAGTCAAATATTCCAACTAATTGGGGATTCGAACTATAACAAGGTCTTAATACTTTGTTTAATGAATACACCAGATTAACGACTGCGTGTAATCCAAGGTTTTAATACTTTGTTAACAATTACACCAATTACCCTTGAATGTAATCCACCCCTGTTTTAATGAGTCCAGTGACTATTAATCCATCCCCGTGTCCGGTCAAATGAACAATAATTCGTATTTATAAATACCTCGCCCACCGTACCCGATTAAGCGTATTTGGTTATATATAGATACGTCAAATTGTAACCTTTATATTAAATTAACGTGGCATCGTTTAGTTAATATAAAGCCCATTAATAGCCCATAGTCTAATTTCTACAAGTGTCGATCTTTTGTCCAAACCCCAATTATGGTACAAAGCCCAATAACCCCATCTTTAATATTTAGTCCAACATCACGATTACTTCGGCTTAAATAAGCATAATAATAACTTAGCTACGAGACATTAATTTAAAAAGATTGAACATAACTTACAATGAGTATTAATCGCGTAGTGTTACACGGACAGAATTTCGACTTACAAACTTAAAACATTCGCCACTATAACCTTATTATTATTAACTTAAAATTAAAATTAAAATTAAAGTTATAAATATAAATATATTGAGAGAGTAAGATTGAAGTATGATGAAGGTGTTTATTTCGGCCAGAATTCGTTGCATTTATAGAACTTACCAGCTATAGCACTCCATGCGACCGCATGGATTTAAAGCTTCCAGGCCATGCGATCGCATGGCCGCCTGGGACAGCTCACATACTTTTATTTTCTTGTTTGCCGACGTTTTATTTAATAATATATAATATAAAATATATAATTTTATATAATTATATATATATATATATTATATTATATTATATTTTTATGCATAGTTAACTTGTAATTTTAGGTCTATTGCGTCGCGCGTTGATAGTTGGTTCATGTCCCAGTTCCGGATTTTCAAACGTCCTTTCGCACGATTTAATATCTTGTACTTTGCTTTTTGCGGCTTGTACTTTTGTAATTTTGAGACGTTTCTCATCAATAAATTGAACCACTTAGATTGTACTTTGTACTCTTTAGCGTTTTGGTCGTTTGCGTCTTCAAATCGTTAAATCTGTCTTTTGTCTTCACCTTTTATTATTTAAACGAATATCACTTGTAAATAGAACAATTGCAACTAAAAGCTTGTCTTTCTTGAAGGATAATGCTATGAAATATATGTTCGTATTTAGCATTATCAGGAACCAAGAAAAAATTTGGCCTTAGGGAAAACAAGACCTTTAGAAAACCATTTTAACATTTAAGAACTGGAAAACAAGTTAGGTTTTTACACAAAACAAGTTTTCCAGACATTTAAGGTTTTAAGGCTATGTGCTTTCAAAGCCATCCCGATTTTGGGACAACCGTACGGGTAATTTCCAACCCAGTATATCATCTAGGATGAACTACCTTCTGGTTCGAAGACGATGGGAAAGCAACTACCTTGGGTGTAAATTTATCAGGGGTTCTAGTGCATGACATTTGAAAGACTTTACTTTCAAACTTAGGTGTTTTTGATTTTCGACTTAACTTGGAAGACTTTACTTCCAAGCTACGGAAGACTTTACTTCCAAAAAAAAATATGGGAGGACTCGATTCTCCCGGAAGTGTTAAACACTTGGTTAATTTTATTTAAGGTACTTGGACCCCACTTCCCACGCATCTAGCTTTTATGCTATTTTTAAGAAAATGTAGGAAGCATATACTACATTTCCATATTTTAAAAGGGGTATCATGGCTTTTGACCGTGGTTTGTGTTGTCTATGCAACACTAGTACGAAGCCATTGCTCTTCCTAAAGAAGACATCACATTGTGAAGCTCAAGGCTCCTCTTCCCACAGTACGATACATCAGTGTAATACATCGTGAAATGATTCATCAACCAATGTCAGTATGAAATGATGTGGATTAGGAAGTCTCCCAAACCAAGTTAAACGGCATTCGGAAGACTCAACTTCCTTTATGGATGGACTTGAATTATCCTACAATTTAGGTTTTTAAAACCCTAGAAGACTTTCCTTCTTTATTACTCACACACACTCACGCATAAGAATATACAAAACATCAAAATCATTGAGGTTCCTGCACAATTCAACTTACAATAGTCATAACATTTGCTTCATAAAACAACTACACTTGGCTTTTGAATGAGTCACAAATTTTAAAAATTTCCAATTTTTCAACAATTTAGTCAAAAATAAGACTCAAGCCAAGTGTACTACATCCGTGAGAATTTATATCTCTCCCCCACACTTAAGATCATGTAATGTCGTCATTTACATGAAATCAGATAAATCAAATATAAATTCGAGAGGATAATAGAGTGAATGGGAAAAACTTTACCGGATGTAGAGCAACATAATCACGAAACAAAGTGACAGACGGCTCTGCACTGATGGCCATTCCTCGATTGTCATGACATGATGTAGTACCTGCAATGATTAAACAAAAACAAAACACGAAAAGAAAAATATTTTTGGATTTTTAGAATTTTTGTATTTTTTTGGATTTTTGATTAAAACACACGCAATATACAACGATACATGTGCAAGTTTATTAACGAGTCTTGCAGTAGACTCAACCCCATTTTATTAACTCCTAATGGGGTCATCATCCCCCACACTTATCGGACGACATGTGAAATCGGTGGAAAAAGTTCCACGAATTAACAAAGTGAGCCAATCATTAACCCCTCGGGTGGTGTATAAGAAAGCAAGAACAATCTTCTTGATGAAGAAGAATAAATTAACCCAAGAGTCAATGAAAAACTCTCTTCCAAACACGGTTTGCAACAAAAGGTTTATCTTCTTGATCGGCTCGTACCAAAATGGGTCACCATACATCATATCACACATGTTAAACTCATAAGGACATTCAATTTCCACATAAGAAGGTGACTCCTCAATTGTTTCCTCTAAAACAAGCTCCTCATTATCAAATATATACCCAACCGGCTCATTATATACAGCAGAGATCTCAGGCGTAACATCCTCATCCTTATCACTATCACAGGAGTAAATGTATGTCGTCCGAACTGAGGTGGTAGGTGGAAGAGTAGGTACAGGCTCATATTCATCCCTTGGTGGGTCCGTTGGGATTTCCTCTAGTAGAAACATGGGTATATCATTATAATTCCCTGTCAAATGGTATCTCTCCAACAGATACATAGGAATGTGATCAATATCTTTGACCAAACGGTAACCTCCACCAACATCTCTCGGATCAACCTTTACATTCAAAACTGATTTTGTCTCTTGGAATTACCCCATGTCGAGTCATCCTCTCATAACAATAGTCCATTGGTTAACCGAAAGAATCAAAATTAGATATGGAACCATTATCACAAGGTTTGATCAATGGGGGCTAAATCATTCATGTAACTATCATCATAATCCCCGTCTCGATAACAACCATCATAAGCAGCACAATAACCATCTGACTCACCATTAACTTGACACGAATCCATACCCCCATTATCATGATTACCCATGTGACCATCATTCACATACCCATTACCAGAATCATAGTTCGTGCCCAATTGTTAACAATCATTCATTACTCTTGCCCATAAGAAGTCACAAAGATTCTTGCCTGGCCATCGTATACCTGTAACCTAGCTGCAATCACAATATAACCAAACCAGCGCGTAAAACCAAACAAAATAAAATAACAAAAAATAACTTTCGCATAAATGAATTCCATGGAAGGATTGAACAACTAAGAGTTATTAAAATCCTAAAACACACCGCTCCCCGCCACCGGTGCCAAAATTTTGATATGCTTAAGACACACCTAATCTTATTGTAATATGATTACGAATCGTCCACAGAGAGCAGAGTTTAGGATTAAAAAGACTAACAATTATTCTGGAGATTTGAGTTGTAAAATTGGGTTTTTATTTAAAAACTAACTAAAATAAACAAAGTAAATACGAATTCAATAAGACAAAGGGGTATTCACTTAGATTCAATTCCCTAGGTTCCAGATTGCTTTATTAAGAACAAGGTAATTAAATCCCTAAGTATAACTCTCTTTAACCAAGTTCATTAATCAATTAGTAAGATAAGTTGGTGTCCCTCACTTAGATACTAATTCTATTATGAAAGTATCGGTTTTTCACGTTGGTCTCCCGCACGCTTCTTAAGAACACAATCATTTAAATTTAATTACTCAAGATGGTGATTCAGTTGAAGGGTAAATCGGTGTCCCTCTTTAGGCTTCACAATTACCTACTCAATTGATGGGATTAATTACTAGTCTAATTACACTAGTGTCCCACAAGCAATTCAACCTATCTATTTGTTTCTCAATAACCTAGATAAATTAATTGATCTAGTAACTCTCGTTACATCAACCAACAGACAAGTAATTAATGGGATCAGTTAATGGGAGTAATTAAGAATCATGAATCAAGAGTAGTTAATATAAATACACAAAAGATTAGCAATCCTTCTCCTAGGTTCAATCATCTAAGTAAATACTAGGAATTTAGCTACTCATGACAATCAAACAATCGAAAATAAATAATTAATCATTGTATAAAATAAAAGGTTATATAAAATATACCGATCGTATAGTTGCTTAAATGAATATCTCAAGTTATATAATAAATATCTAAACTTGAAGATGTAAATCTCCAATTGTCGACACAACCTCCTGGAGCAATAATAAATTAAACCTAATTCTAATGTTGATATGTATCGTACCAAGTATGCATTAAAATAAGGTGTATCATGCTTATATATAATAATGGTCCCTAGTCTTCCTTTCCTTTCTCTAAATGTCTCTGAATGTCGGCTAGGAATTATGGCAAAAAACAAGAGTAGAGCCCAAGTCTTATATTATATTGAGTAATAAAACAATGAACAAAAATTGTAATTCGGTCCAAAAGGAATCCACCAGCCCATGTCAAAAACAAATACGCAATAGGTAGCTATCAAATTTCATCATCTCATGTTCAATCATTTATTCTAAACTCGAGATTAAAAACTGAAATGAAAATCATTTATTTCTTTTCTTTTTTTTCTTCACTTGTTGCTTGTCTTCGTCTCGATGTCAGTTTTCCTAATAAATTCATAATAAAGTATCATTAACACTTCCTTGACAATAATTCTTCATTTTAATCCCATACGAACTCGGTGTCTTCAAAAAGTATTAAAAATAATAACAACGAGAACCGATAATGCAAATAATAATACGTATAAATGTGACGTTATCAAGGCTCAGGGAATAAGAGGAAAGAATGGCTGCTGATAAGCTTCAAGCTGAGAAATTACTTAAATTAGCAAAAGCCATTGTTAAAGCACAGGAGTCTTCGATAAAATTGAAGATGCTGAAAAGGCACCCAAAGTTGACCCAAAAGTGGTTGCCCGTACACAAGCCTTGACTGAAAGAAATCTTAGAAGAAGATATGCCGATGTAAGGACACGAAGACAAAATGTTGGTAAAATCATTAAGTGTCATAGAGGATCTAAGAGAACTTTCAACATCAGCAGAGATAATAAAATTCATGAACAGGTAGATCTAAGAGACCTTGGATTTTTTGGTTTCACTGAATGGATGGAAATGCTTCAGTATTTTGTTGGAAAATAAGAAAGTCAGCTTGGGGACATGTTGAATCCTGAATTGCAAGCTTTATTTATGAAAGCTGTCAAGTATGTCAATGCACCAGCAGTAAATGTGAAAGGTGAATTATTTAAGAAGATGAAGAATTCTGTTGGTGGTCCATTCAAATGAGACCCCATCATTATACCTGATCATGTTCCACAGTTCAGACCTGAAGACTTACCTGAATATTCCCTGAAGCCTGGAAAGTTAAGCAGGAGGAGCTATTTGATGAAGAAAGAGAATTATGATCTTAGACAATTATGCTCCATTACAAGCATATTAGTTTTCTGTGTGGTCTATATCAATTGTATTATTCAACAGAAGTCGAAGACAAAGTTGAACAGAAAAGGACACGCGTCAACGGCTGACAAGTGACCTTACAAGACCACGTGGGAATGAAGAAGTTTAATGCATGTGCAGACATGGGTTATTACTTTGTAAATGCCTAGGAAACTCAACATTCTATTTGTTTATTCAAATAGCATTCCCATGCCAATTTGAGGTGTTCCTGCAGATTGTCACCAAAGAGGAAAGAAAGAGAGCACGCTCTCTGACGATGTTGTCGGCACAAGTACAGACATCGTATGTACCAGTGAACAATATATCTATTACATGGTTAATAGGACTCCTATAAATAGATATCTCCATTATTGTAATATTTAGTGGTGTGGGTTTAATTAAATAGAGTCCAAACTTTGTAAAAGCTTAAGATATCCTCTCTAGCTATTTTAGGTGTAATCTGTATCAACCAACTATTTATTCTGCCTTTGAATACTTGTGATTCATTGAGATTTATATCAATAAAAGAATAAGTTAAAAATTACTATGATTCCTATTTTAATTACTTGTTTAAATATACTTAACTGTTACATTATCTGTTTAAACGAAACAGAATTGTATTCACCCCTCTACAATACTCATTTTGTTATTTTGGGACCAACAAATGGTTTCTAACTATTAAAGAATGTTATTTAAACTGTACAGAAACAATAATTCAAGAAATTACAAAGTTACTATCAACAAACTATTTTGAATATAACAAATAATACAATCTACACATGTTTAATAACGTTCGAGTGAAATTTTTTACATATATAGAAAAGAAGTTTAGTACCTGAATGTGGCTTTTCGAATTTAGTACTCATAATATCAAACTTTGAACTGCTTTTACAAACAAATGGCTTACAACCCACCAGCCACAACATATTCGAAAGTGCGCCTTTACGTAATAAATCATGAGACAATAAATATTTAAGAGGTACCTTGGAGCATTATATTAAATAAATAAATCTAATAGAATTGGAAACTCTAATCGTTTATATTTAATATTTATAAAATTCATTTTGTTTATAAATATGACGTCGCTATATCAATTTATGTTAAACACCACAACACTAGTTTTAAGAGGGCAAAAAACATATGAATAGAAGTTGTAAAATTATGAGGCTAATATGTATGAGAATTAAATAGTAACATAAAAAAAATTAATAAAAAAATTACCTACAAAGAAGATCGCAGTTATTTATATTTTAACAAATTCCTCTTTAAGACATTTGATAAAACAAGATTTAGGAAATTGTATAATTAAAAAATGAATCATTTATTTATAGAAATGGAAATAGAATAATAATGATTTCCAAGTTTGGGATACCTCCTTTTAATACCTATTTATACAGGATTTGAATTAAATTTTGCGTGTATCTATCTATCTATCTATATCTATATATAATAATTGAGTCCTAGAATCATAAGTATAATGTATTAAATACGGTTAAATTAATAAAATTTACCCATGTAATTTAATAGACGGGTTAAAAAGTTTAAAAATTATTATGGTAAAAAGTAAAAAATAAATAAAAATCATATTAAATAAAAACGTCATAAATAAATTTTAAGTAATTAATGATCAATAAATATATAAACCTTTCATCTTCTAAGTAACATAAGTTATTTTTTAAGCCTATAAATATGTCATCTCCATTCCACTTTTTCATATCAATCATACAAAAGAGCACACCGTATTACTAATGTTGTATTCTCGATTTTTTTTAAGATGGAAAGAAAAAGAAATGATATATATTATTATTATAGTATATATATATATATATATATATATATATATATATATATATATATATATATATATATATATATATATATATATATATATTGTTTTTGTAGGTATCGAATAAACACAACTTTTAAAATATTGTAAACCCTGGACAAGACAAGTTGAAACGTGGTTGACTCTATGTTGGATCGATTAGTCTGAAGATCTCTTTTTAATGTTAATATTATGATATTATGATTATTATATTATATATTTGTATAACTTATATGATTAATAATTAAGATTATGATTACTATTATGATTATAATTCATAATTGTAATTATAAATATGATTACGATTATTATTTTTATTATTATTACATTTTAGTTATAATTCATATAACTATGTGATTATTATAGGTGTAATGTTTTTTATACATGTATATATATATATATATATATATATATATATACATATACATATATATATATATGTGTGTGTGTATATATATATATGTACATATATATATATATGTATATATATATATGTACATATATATATGTACATATATATGTACATACATATATATATATATATACATACATATATATACATATACATATATATACATATACATATATATATATATATATATTTATATATATATATATATATACATATATATGTACATACATCTATGTATATGTATATATATATATATATATATATATATATATGTACATACATATATATATATATATATGTATATATATATATATATATATATATATATATGTACATATATATATATGTACATATATATATATGTACATATATATATATGTATATATATATATATATATATATATATATATATATATATATATATATATATATATATATATATATATATATATATATATATATATATATATATATATATATATATATATATATATATATATGCGCAATGATATTGTTATGACTATAATTCATAATTATAATTATGAATATGATTACGATTATGATTAATAATAATATTTATTTTTATTATTATTACATTTTGGTTATAATTTATATAAGTATGATTATTATAGGTGTAATGTTTTTTTATCCAAGTAAATATATAGATCATGTTTATTAAATTAATTTTCATCAATAATTATATATAATTATATATATATATATATATATATATATATATATATATATATATATATATATATATATAATTACATCGATATCTATCAATATAAATATGAAATATAAAAAGTTTGCAACTGTTGTTATTATTTATGTCATAGCTTAATTTTAAATTATGACAAACTTATGATAAGGAAAATGAAAAGATTGAAAGTAATCATATAATTTATGACATATAAATTCTACTTATTATTATGAATGATTGTTTATAACTAAAGTTAAATTAAGGAAAATAAAAAGATTCGTAACAGTTATTGAAAAAAGTTTATAAGGTTTACTACTCTTGATAATGTTACATATCTTTATTATAATAGTTAATAAATAATTGTTAGTTTCATATCAATTGTTATTCAATGTTATGAACCTCCAATTTTATTCTATTCACGAGTTTTATATTGTGTGGTGTAGTAATACGAATGGTTCATATTTATATTTAGAAGTTTTTTTATGTAGTCCAATTATTGTGTATCTACTTATTGTCACATATGAAGTCATAAAGAGAGACCTTCAAAAATTTAATGGTAAATTGTAAAGGTAATATATGTTTTAATATTATGAATCGTACTACAATATGTAAGTCTTATAATGTATTTTGGCATCATTTGTTAATTCATTTGACCACCTTTAGTAAACTTTTATTTATATATAGTTTCATGGTTAGTACATATGACCTGAATAAGCAGATTTTCATAGTGCCAAACAAAACATATGCACAAAATTCTACTTGACCACTTGCATAATGAGACCAACATCAACTTTCACTTGAAAGTTAATATGTTATCAACCAACTCCCACCATGACTCTAACCATTCGGAACACGAGTTTCAAAATAGTAAAGATTGAGACAAGTCGTGCAACGTGTCATACCCCGTCCTAATCCATCCGGACAAAGTCCATATCGATTATAAACGATTCATAACAGTTGATTACATCGCGAGGTACTTGACCTCTATATGATACATTTTACAAACATTGCATTCGTTTTTGAAAAGACAATCTTTCATTACATCGAAAGTTGACGGCATGCAGATCATTTCATAATATATCTAGCTATAATTGAGTTAGTAATAATCTTGATGAACTCGACGACTCGAATGCAACGTCTTTTGAAATATGTCATGAATGACGCTAAGTAATATCTTTAAAATGAGCAAATGCACAGTGGAAGATTTCTTTCGTACCTGAGAATAAACATGCTTTCAAGTGTCAACCAAAAGGTTGGTGAGTTCATTAGTTTAACATAAATAATCATTTCCATCATTTTAATAAACCACAAGATTTTCATTTTCAGTTCTCATAAATAAACGTCCCATGCATAGAGACAAAAATATCATTCATATAAATTGAACACCTGGTAACCAACATTCACAATATGCATATAAGAATATCCCCATCATTCCGGGATCCTCCTTCGGACATGATATAAATTTCAAAGTACTAAAGCATCCGGTACTTTGGATGGGGCTTGTTGGGCCCGATAGATCTATCTTTAGGATTCACGTCAATTAGGGTGTCTGTTCCCTAATTCTTAGATTACCAGACTTAATAAAAAGGGGCATATTCGACTTCGATAATTCAATCATGGAATGTAGTTTCGATTACTTGTGTCTATATCGTAAAACATTTATAAAAGCAGCGCATGTATTCTCAGTCCCAAAAATATATATAAAAAGGGAGTAATGAAACTCACGCATATAAATATTGTAAAACAGTTAATAAAGCATTTGCATGTATTCTCAGCCCAAAAATGTAAAGAGTAAAAAGGGCAAATGAAACTCAATGTACTGTATTTTGTAGTAAAAATACATATGACGACATTGAACAACTGAACAATGCAGGGTTGGCCTCGGATTCACGAACCTATATCATTTGGATATTTATTAATACACATAATCGTAATCGAATAGATTTATATATATTTACTTTATTAATTATATCATTTTTATCTTAATAATATATATATATATATTTTTCATATATTCATTTTGTATATAAAACTAGAAATTTTGTTATGTTATGTGCATTAAATATATTTTTTTTATATGTTATTTATCATTTGTTTGTAAAAAATAATTTTAATAATACTAAAATTTATTAATATTAATAAAATGATAGTAATTGTAATACTTAATATTACTAAATAAGGTTTTATTGTTAATAATTGTATTAATGGTAATAATCATGTTATTTATAATAATAACTGTAAAATATAAATTTTTCGGTTAATGATACTTATAATAATGATTTTAGTAATTACATATTATCAATACTTTTTATAATATAAATAATCGTACTTATAATAATAATAATGATAATAATAATAATAATAATAATAATAAAAATAATAATAATAATAATAATAATAATAATAATAATAATAATAATAATAATAATAATAATAATAATAATAATAATAATAATAATAATAATAATAATAATAATAATAATAACTTGATACTAATACCATATTAGGGATAATAGTACTAGTGATATTAATAATAATACTAATTATAATAATCCTCTTAATGATAATAATGGTAATATAATAATACTTATAATAACAATGATAATACTGATGCTAACAATTAAAATTATAATAATATTACTAATATTTAATGATAATAATAATAAATTGTAGTATGTTAGTAATCATAATAACTAACTTAACAATAATAATAATAATAATAATATTCAATTTTTTTTTTGTAACTATTATCATAATAATGTTAATAATGGTAATTAATACTTGTATTTATAATAATATTAACAATATTAATAATTATAATACTAATAATAATAACAACATTACTAATAATTAAATTAATATTAACAATAAACAATAATGATAATAATAATAATTAGAAAATAAAATAGAATTATATACCCTTTAAAAGTCGTTCTAAAAAGAAATGCCCACGACGGGGCTCGAACCCGAGACCTCCCGCTCACACATAAACATCCATGACCATCCAGCTATTCATGCTTTTTTGACTAAACTCTCACCCATAATTAATCTAAACCGAATGTTATTTCTCTCATTATCTTCCCCATCTTCTCAATCAAAATCGAACCAGGGATCAAAAACCCACTCAAGTCATTTATTAAACCTATTTAGATTATTCATTAGGTAATATAAATAACCACTGATACTTGTTTGTAATTACAGAAAACGAAAAAAAAAAACAGGAAGAACAGGCCGCTGTAGCTCACGACTTCAAAAAAAATTAATAATTTGATTTTCGAATTCAAGGACATTTTACATAATATTTATAAGATGAAATAGATTGAAAATCACCATTAGAAACTTTCCAAATCCTCAATTTGACTTAAATCATAACAGAAAGTTTGAATTCTTCTGAAGAACATTGTTTGACTTTTTCAATTTAAAACTTTGACTCGCGAATTAAGACTCGATATTAGGAATTGGAAATTGAAACTTTGCAGAAAGATTTAGTAATGAATTCCTAACAAAACCCCATTTTTAGTTTTTGAAAAATAATTCGAAATCGAGATACGAAGAAAAAAAAATACATGTACAGAGGTTATCGATATAAAAAAAATCTGATTAAATTGGCAATTTGATTCTTCTTACAAATAGTTGTAATTGTTTTAGAGAGTGCAGAAAACAAATGAGTTGATCAGTTGTAATGCGAACCGATTGTTTTATAGCAAGAAGAGATTCGATCAAATTAGTTAATCGTACAGATAAAGGATTAAATAAATAAAAGAAATATAAAATCATAACAATTGATAACTGAATTTGTATTTATCCTATTGTTTGGAATCTGATGTGTACAAAATTTCCAATCTCTAACAGGTAGACAAGACTTGGAGTAATTTCTGATTTACTAAATCTGTTTATACTTTTGTTTATTTTTTTTACATATTTGATATAAATAATTAAATAAGTTAATAATAATCATATTAATAATAATAATAATAATAATAATTTTGTAAATAATAATAATAATAATTAATAATAACACTAACAATAATAATAATAATTGTTATTAACAATAATAATGGTAGATTGTATTATTTATATAATAATGTTAATAATGATAACAATAATAATGGTAATTTTAATTATAATAGTAATAATATTAATAACAATAATAATTTTAATCATGATAACAAATAATATTTAAATTATAACTAAATAATAATTTTAATCATTCTTATAGTAATACTTATATTTAAGTATTTATTTCGATAATCATAATCTTAATTTTATTAAAATTTTAATATTTAACATTTGTTAATATCACTAATAATGATATTGAAAATAATGAAAGTAGTAAATATATGGTTCTTCATTACTATCACATTTTTAACTTGTTGTTACCTCATATATTATATATGTAAATATGAATACACTAATAATATTTTATATATATAATTATTATATATCTATTTACTGATAATGCTAAAAACGAACATATATTTCATAGCATTATTCCTCAAGAAAGACAAGCTTTTAGTTGCAATTGTTCTATTTACAAGTGATATTCATTTAAATAATAAAAGGTGAAGACAAAAGACAGATTCGACGAATTGAAGACGCAAACGACCAAAAAGCTCAAAAGAACAAAAGACAATCAAAGAGGTTCCAATTATTGATAAGAAACGTCTCGAAATTACAAGAGTACAAGATTCAAAACGCAAAGTACAAGATATTAAATTGTACGCAAGGACGTTCGAAAATCCGGAACCGGGACCAGAGTCAACTCTTAACGCTCGACGCAACGGACTAAAAATTACAAGTTAACTATGTATATAAATATAATATAATATATAATTAATTATATTAATTATATATATATTATATATATATTAAAAACCGTCGGCAGAGAAAGACTCCAAGGGTGTGAGCTGTAAATTCATTCTCCGCGACTCGCGGAGTTTGAAGGAGCCCCAAAAATCAACTTTTCCTATAAAAGCAACCGAATTCTGATCGCAATTCATAATCTTTCTTTTCTTCTTATCATACGTAAACGATATATATATATATATAATTTATATTTTAATTTTAATTTTAATTCTAATAATAAGGGTATGTTAGCGAATTTTGTAAGGGTGTAAGTCGAAATTCTGTCCGTGTAACGCTACGCTATTTTTAATCATTGTAAGTTATGTTCAACCTTTTTATATTAATGTCTCGTAGCTAAGTTATTATTATGCTTATTTAAAACGAAGTAATCATGATGTTGGGCTAATTACTAAAATTGGGTAATTGGGCTTTGTACCATAATTGGGGTTTGGACAAAAGAACGACACTTGTGGAAATTAGACTATGGGCTATTAAAGGGCTTTATATTTGTTTAACTAAATGATAGTTTGTTAATGTTAATATAAAGATTTACAATTGGGCGTCCCTATAAATTACCATATACACTCGATCGGACACGATGGGCGGGGTATTTATATGTACGAATAATCGTTCATTTAACCGGACACGGGAATGGATTAATAGCCACTAGAATAATTAAAACAGGGGTGAAATTACATTCAAGGGTAATTGTTGTAATTGTTAACAAAGTAGTAAAACCTTGGTTTACACGCAGTCGATAACCTGGTGTATTCATTAAACAAAGTATTAAAACCTTGTTACAATTCGAATCCCCAATTAGTTGGAATATTTAACTTCGGGTATAAGAATAATTTAATGAGGACACTCGCACTTTATATTTATGACTGATGGACTGTTATGGACAAAAACCAGACGGACATATTAAATAATCCAGGACAAAGGACAATTAACCCATGGGCATAAAACTAAAATCAACACGTCAAACATCATGATTACGGAAGTTTAAATAAGCATAATTCTTTTATTTCATATTTAATTTCCTTTATTTTATATTTAATTGCACTTCTAATTATCGCACTTTTATTTATTGTTGTTTAATCGCACTTTTAATTATCGTACTTTTTAATTATCGCAATTTTATTTTATCGCACTTTTATTATTCGCAATTTCATTATCGTTATTTATTTTACGCTTTAAATTAAGTCTTTTATTTATTAGGTTTTAACTGCGACTAAAGTTTTAAAATCGACAAACCGGTCATTAAACGGTAAAAACCCCCCCTTTATAATAATAATATTACTTATATATATGTTTGTATTTTTATATAGTGTTAAGCTTTGTTTAAAGATTTTCCTGTGGAACGAACCGGACTTACTAAAAACTACACTACTGTACGATTAGGTACACTGCCTATAAGTGTTGTAGCAAGGTTTAAGTATATCCATTCTATAAATAAATAAATATCTTGTGTAAAATTGTATCGTATTTAATAGTTTTTCCTAGTAAAATATAAACTATTTAGTATACACCTCGCATAACATCAAGTATTTTTGGCGCCGCTGCCGGGGAAATTTCTAAACGCCGGAAGCGCAACGCTAATAATAAAAATATATATATATATATATATATATATATATATATATATATATATATATATATATATATATATATATATATATATATATATATATATATATATATATATATATATATAAAAAAATATATAAATCTAGTTTTAAGATTTTTATTTATAAAATTATAAAGTGATTCTATTTTTATTTAAGTTTTAAATATAAGTTTTATTTATACACATATTATTTTTTTATAAACAGAAAAAAAAAATTTAAAAAAATAAAATAAAATAAAAAAAAAAACGCGTAAAATTTCAAACTGCTCCAGATCTGAAATTCTGAACCCCGCGACTCGCGGGGTTTTCTTATTAAATTACCGCGACTCGCGGAGGGTACCTGACACACGGACAGAAGCCCTAATTCAGCATTTATTACGGTAATTATTAATTAATTATTATTAAACCCTAACTAATTTTTATTATTATAATTACTTTTACTTTTTATTTAATTTATATATTTTAGTTAAATTAGTTTAGTTAAATTGTAAAATTAATAGTTTAATAAAATAAATAATATAAAAATAATATTTTTATAAAAATTGTACTTTTTACAACTTTTTGTATATTTTTATATTTTGTTCCTTTTTAATCGTTTTAGCGTAACTTTTGTATTTTTAGCTCATATTTAATTTTAAACTTAGTTTTTGCTATAGTTATTTTTACTCCTAGATTTTTAGGCTTTGCCGTAGAATTCCTTAAGTGCTTTTTCTTTAGACTAAGATTTAGGTGCTTTAAGAATTTTGCGACGCCTTTTTAAGTTTTAGTTTCTTTTTAAGTTATTTCCATTTGGGATTTAGTTTTTCCTGTAAGCTTTAATATTTTTAGACCTTTTACTATGTATCAATTATCATTCCAATTAGTAATTTCAATTTGCGATTATAATTTTAAGTTAGTTGTAGTAATAAGGTTAGGTTAGTCAAGTATTTTTAAGTTTTTATAAGTTTCTTTTACTTTTTCGTCACCTTTTATTTTTCAACCATTTTTTCTTTTTCGACCTTTTTCGACGAAATCTTTTTCTTTCTTATTTCTCGCTATTCTAGTTTTTAGGACATAGATTTTTATTCTACTTCTTATCTAAATTTCTTAAAATTACGAAAATTTATTTTAAGTGGTTAAATTAATAGACATCAAAATTTTCTGGTTCGTAGTAATAGTTGGATTTGTACGTGGACCGGGTTATTGGAGCCAAACAGTCCTCAATTATATTGAGACCAAACGAATCCTGCCCCTCTGCTGCATCTTTTGGCTATTCGAAACGTGGGCAAAATCAGAAAAGTCTATTGATTGGATAACTTATTTTAATTTTTTTTTTTTTAAAACTAATAGGATATTCAGTGAATGCACCGAGCAAGACGTTCACCACCTTTTGTACGTTCACCACCTGTAACTAGATCAAGACATTTAGCAAATATAACCGCCGTTGATTTTTCTTTAGAATCGTCATCCAGTAGACCAAGAACTTCAGTTCAAATTTCCGATAATCCATTTTTTGAACCCGACCTCACAATTGAGAATCCAGAGAATATTCAGGAACGGTTCGTAGATCCTGAACCACTAAACTTTCCTCCGGAGCCACCAATCATTCAAACAGAGATTGTTGAGGAACGAACCATTAAATCAGAATCATCTAGTGATACCGATTCAACAAATTCAATTATGGAGAATCTGGAACCTTTAAGTATGGAAGACCAAATGAGAGCTAAACGCACTGGCCAAGGTCACGCAATTACTCATCCAGACATTAATGCGCCAGATTATGAAATCAAAGGACAAATTCTACACATGGTGACTAATCAATGCCAATTTAGTGGTGCGCCGAAGGAAGATCCAAATGAACATCTACGTACCTTTAATAGGATCTGCACACTATTTAAAATCCGAGAAGTAGAGGATGAACAGATATATCTCATGTTATTTCCCTGGACTTTAAAAGGAGAAGCCAAAGATTGGTTGGAATCGTTACCTGAAGGGGCGATCGATACATGGGACGTTTTAGTTGACAAATTTCTTAAACAATTCTTTCATGCATCTAAAGCCGTAAGACTTCAAGCAGAAATTGTTACGTTTACACAGAAACCAAATGAAACTCTATATGAGGCGTGGACAAGATATGGAAAGTTATTAAGAGGATGTCCGCAACATGGTTTAGACACCTGTCAAATAGTACAAATATTCTACCAAGGATGCGACATCACTACAAGGAAAGACATAGATATAGCAGCTGGTGGTTCTATTATGAAGAAAACCGAAACTGATGCTTACAAAATTATTGATAACACTGCTTCCCACTCACATGAGTGGCACCAAGAAAAAGATATCGTTAGATCATCTAAAGCAGCTAGAGCCGATTCTAGCCATGACTTAGATTCCATTTCCGCAAAGATAGATGCTGTGGAGAGACGAATGGAAAAGATGACTAAAGATATTCACTCAATACGAATTAGTTGTGAGCAGTGTGGAGGACCACATTTGACAAAAGATTGTCTCAGTATTGAATTAACAATGGAACAAAGAGAGAATATTTCATACATAAACCAAAGGCCTGGAAATAATTATCAGAATAATTATCAACCACCAAGACCGATTTACAATCAAAACCAGAATTATAACCGAAATATTCCATACAACAACCAACAAGGTCCTAGCAATCAACAAGTATCCAATAATACTTATAATCAGCAAAGACCTAATTTTCAAAACAAACCACCACAACAAACCGATGATAAAAAGCCGAATTTAGAAGATATGATGACGAAGCTAGTTGAAACTCAAACGCAGTTTTTCACGTCTCAGAAACAAACCAATGAACAAAATGCTCAAGCATTTAGAAATCAACAAGCTTCTATTCAAAATCTGGAACAAGAAGTAAGTAACCTAGCAAGGTTAATAGGAGAAAGAAAACCGGGAAGTCTACCTAGTGATACAAACGCTAACCCCCGGAATGAAACAGCTAAAGCCATTACCACAAGAAGTGGTACAACACTTAAACCACCTGAAATACCTGTAACTTCTGATGAAACTATTCCTACTCCACAAGAACCACAACCTGATCAAGATAAGGAAAAAGAACCGGTAGTTGAGAAGGTTAATGAAGATAACACAGTTAAGGATAAACCTTATGTTAAACCATATCAACCACCACTTCCTTACCCGAGTAAAATGAAGAAAGAGAAACTTGAAGCCGAGCAATCCAAATTCTTGGATATGTTTAAACAGATAAATGTAAATCTTCCTTTCATTGATGTGATTTCAGGAATGCCTAGATATGCTAAATTCTTGAAAGATCTGATCACGAATAGAAAGAAAATGGAAGAACTCTCGGCTGTTACTATGAATGCTAATTGTTCAGCAGTACTGTTGAATAAGATACCAGAAAAACTATCTGATCCAGGAAGTTTCACAATTTCATGTTTTCTGGGTAGTCTTAGTTCAATAGAAGCATTGGCAGACTTAGGTGCTAGTATAAATCTAATGCCGTATTCACTATACGCTAAACTAGACCTTGGAGAATTGAAACCAACAATAATAAGCATACAACTAGCCGATAGATCAATAAAATATCCTAGAGGGATAATGGAGAACATGCTAGTTAAAGTTGGTACTTTAGTATTTCCAGTAGATTTTGTTGTTTTGGACATGGAAGAAGATTCTCAAGTTCCTCTCATATTAGGAAGACCATTCTTAAACACGGCTAAAGTAATGATAGACGTGTTCGGTAAGAAACTGACCCTAAGTATAGAGGATGAGAGTGTTACCTTTTCAGTTGATAGAGCAATGCAACAACCACAATCTGCAGATGATACATGTTATTATATTCAAACTATAGATGCACATGCAGAATTATTAGAAGAATTTCCAGAATTACAAGGAACGGGAGAATGTTCTTTAGGAGAAGGTAATGAACCAATTGATGAAGCTGAAATGTTAGCTACACTTATAGCTAATGGATATGAACCAACAACAGAAGAAATTCAAATGCTAAAAGAAGAAGACAGATATCGATATAAATCATCGATAGAAGAACCTCCGAAATTAGAGTTAAAGCCACTTCCAAACCATTTGGAATACGCTTATTTACATGGTGAATCTGAATTACCTGTAATAATATCGTCTTCTCTTACTGAAAATGAGAAATCACAACTCATTTCTGTGTTAAAAGCTCATAAACCAGCCATTGCATGGAAGATTCATGATATTAAAGGAATAAGTCCTTCGTATTGCACACATAAAATCCTTATGGAAGAAGGTCATAAAACGTATGTGCAACGCCAACGAAGACTAAATCCTAATATGCAAGATGTAGTTAAGAAAGAGATTATTAAACTGCTAGATGCAGGTTTGATATATCCAATTTCTGATAGTCCATGGGTAAGCCCAGTTCAATGCGTACCTAAGAAGGGTGGCATGACTGTCATTACAAATGAGAAAAATGAGCTTATTCCTACTAGGACTGTAACAGGATGGCGTGTATGTATTGATTATAGAAAATTAAATGACGCCACCAGAAAAGATCACTTTCCCTTACCTTTCATAGATCAAATGTTGGAAAGATTAGCCGGAAATAGTTACTATTGTTTTCTAGATGGATTTTCCGGATATTTTCAAATTCCAATAGCACCCGAGGATCAAGAGAAAACCACATTCATGTGCCCTTATGGTACTTTTGCTTACAAACGCATGCCATTTGGACTTTGTAACGCCCCTGCAACCTTTCAAAGGTGTATGATGGCGATTTTTCACTACATGATAGAAGAATGCATGGAAGTTTTCATGGATGACTTTTCAGTCTTCGGTGATACATTTAAATCATGTCTAGTTAATCTGGAACGAATGCTAATTAGATGCGAACAATCAAATCTAGTTCTTAATTGGGAGAAATGCCATTTCATGGTTAAAGAAGGCATCGTTCTTGGACATAAAATTTCAAAAGAAGGAATTGAAGTGGATAGAGCTAAAGTAGATGTAATTGCTAAACTTCCACATCCCACCAATGTTAGAGGAGTTAGGAGTTTTCTAGGGCATGCCGGTTTTTACCGACGTTTCATAAAAGATTTTTCTAAAATTGCCACTCCTATGAATAAACTCCTAGAAAAGGATGCGCCATTCATCTTTTCAGATGAGTGTATCAAATCTTTTAATATTCTTAAAGAGAAACTCACTAATGCGCCGATCATGATAACACCAAATTGGAATCTACCATTTGAACTAATGTGCGATGCAAGTGATTTTGCAATGGGAGCCGTTTTAGGACAAAGGATTGAAAAACGATTTCAACCTATATATTATGCTAGTAAGACGTTACAAGGAGCACAAACGAACTATACAACTACTGAAAAAGAACTCCTTGCTATTGTCTTTGCTTTTGACAAATTTCGTTCATATCTCGTTCTAGCAAAAACGGTGGTCTATACCGACCATTCTGCTCTTAGATACCTATTTTCAAAACAAGATGCTAAACCAAGATTAATTCGTTGGATCTTACTCTTACAAGAGTTTGATATTGAAATCCGAGATAAAAGAGGAGCAGAAAATCTCGCCGCTGATCATCTTTCTCGTCTTGAAAATCCCGAATTAGAAGTTCTGAATGAATCGGCCATACAAGACAACTTTCCTGATGAATATCTATTGAAGATAGATTATAAAGAAATCCCATGGTTTGCAGACTATGCAAACTACTTAGTTTGTGGATTCCTTGAAAAAGGATTATCGTACCAAAGACGAAAGAAATTCTTCAGTGATATAAAACACTATTTCTGGGAAGATCCACATCTGTTTAAAAGTTGTCCCGATGGAATAATACGCCGATGTGTATTTGGAGATGAAGCTAGTAAAATATTAAACCATTGTCACACAGGACCAACAGGAGGGCATTATGGGCCTCAACTAACAGCAAGAAAAGTTTATGAAGCTGGATTCTATTGGCCTACAATTTACAAAGACGCACACCTTCTTTGCAAATCCTGTGATGCATGTCAAAGGGCCGGAAAAATAAGTCAACGTGATGAAATGCCACAAAATGTCATCCAAGTATGTGAAGTATTTGACATTTGGGGTATTGACTTTATGGGTCCATTTCCAAAATCTAATAATAATCTATATATACTCGTAGCCATTGATTATGTATCTAAATGGGCGGAAGCACAAGCTCTCCCAACTAACGATGCACGAGTTGTAGTCAACTTTTTAAAACGTCTTTTTGCAAGGTTTGGAACACCGAAAGCTTTAATAAGTGATCGGGGTACTCATTTCTGTAATAATCAACTTGAGAAAGTTCTTAAAAGATATGGAGTAACTCATAAAATCTCCACCGCATATCATCCACAAACAAGTGGACAAGTTGAAAATACCAACCGAGCTTTAAAATGTATTCTAGAGAAAACCGTAGGATCAAATCCGAAGGAATGGTCCATTAAATTAGAGGATGCACTCTGGGCTTTTAGAACAGCCTACAAAACTCCAATTGGAACCACACCTTTTAGACTTGTTTATGGAAAAGCATGTCATCTTCCAGTAGAAATTGAACACAAAGCATTTTGGGCTTTGAAAACATGTAATCTTGATTTACATGAAGCCGGACGTCTACGATTAAGTCAACTAAACGAATTAGAAGAATTAAGACATGAAGCATACAAAAATTCGTTAATATATAAAGAAAGAACGAAGAAATGGCATGATAAAAGAATCAGAAGTTCAAAAGAATTTAAAGAAGGAGACAGAGTTCTTCTTTTCAATTCACGATTCAAGCTATTTCCTGGAAAATTAAAATCAAGATGGTCTGGACCATTCATAGTCAAAAGAGTTTTCCCATACGGAACGATAGAATTGATAAATTCAAATGGGATTGAATTTAAAGTTAATGGTCACAGAGTTAAACATTACATACATGGTCTGATGGAAGTCGACAACGAAGTTAATCACAATTTCGACACCACAGCTAACTAAGTATGGGGAGAATCAAGTCTTTAAAGGATAATATATATTTATGTTAGAGTTAGATTGTCTGTTTTCGTGTAAATCTCGAAAATGGAACCCGAATGGTCTTTCCCTAGCAGACCCTAAAGAACTAGTCTTCTCCCCCCATTCTGAATTTTTAATTTTTTTAGGTTTTTACAAAATGAAGACTGCCTGTGAACTAAACCATGGTCTAATGCTACACGCTTTGATCACTAAACGTAATAATGACATACTACCGAGTGAAATAGTATCAGTAATCAGAGAAAGAATGGACGGAGTTAGAAAAGAATCCAGATGCGAAGATAATAAATTACAATTTGGTAAAGGAAAATCAAAATCCGCAGCGAAAAGAAGAGCACGACACCTAGAAAGATGTCACAAATGCGGAAAATGGTCACATGGAGGTAAATGTTCAAATAATCAAACCTATTCAAATACCGAATTTGTTACTTTATGCAGAGACGGACCGTTCATATGTTTAGAAGAAAAGACACTGAATGCTCGAGGTTACGCCTATGTAGCCATGGAAAACCAATTAAACCGACTATCTTATGAATGGGATAGATCATATAACTAAGAAATCTATTTCACAGGTATGTCTGTACAGTTTTTATTTTTATTTTTAACCTTTTGATAATAAACGCTAATTTGTTCGCTAAAAAGTATTAAATTGGTATTGAATAAAATTAGGTTTGGCGACCGAAATTATTGATATCATTCAAAAAATTTATTACATCACTGCGAAATTTAACGTTTATTCTTAAGGTATAAATATCTTTAATCAATCAAACCAAAATATTTCAAAAATTCGTCATGAGTTAAATTAGGTCTTGGAACCGAAATTACTTTACCGAAAAGAGGGGCGCATATTTTTGATAATATTTGATTGATTAAAGTGGGATAAAAAGACAAAAAGATTTTTAAATTTATTTTTACCATGTTTTTAAAATTAATATTTAAATCTTAAATTAATATTGTAAATTTTGTAAAAACAATATATTTAAAATTGTAAATATTTGAAAAATTAATATAAGTTTGATATGAATTTATGAATTTTTAAATTAAGTTTGGTGTGAATTTTTAAAATATAAATTTTTAATTTTATGCATTTCAAATTTTAAGTTTGGTGTGAATTTTTAATAATAATTTTGAATTTTATATTTAAGTTGTGTGAATTTAAAAACAAAAATTTACTTTATCTCATTAAGTTAAGAATATGATTTTTAAAATTCGTCGTAAGTTGAAGACTAGGTCTTTAAACCGAAATTGCTTTACCCGAGGGAGGGACGAGAACTTTTATTATCATTATTTTTAATCTTATTGAATTAGAGTATGCCAAAAACATTGAAAAAAACCCAAAAATCTTAGCTTTTAAAACAATCGCTACAAAAAGACAAATTTTAAAATTTTGTCGAAGGACGGACTAGGACATCGATCCGAAACGACCTCGTCCTAAATAACAAGGGAAACAAAATTTTAAAATTAAGTACTTAATTGTTTTAACAAGTTAATGATTATAAAAAAAAAAATACCAAACTCCGCGACTCGCGGAGTTTGGAGCATAAATCTCCGCGACTCGCGGAGGGACCGAAAATCAGAAAAAAATAAAAAGAGCTGAACGATCAGTTTCAGTCCCCAACCCAAAAACTCAAAAACAAACTGCGAAAACCCACGAAAAACCCCGCAAAATACACCCCAAAATCACAATTTTTAACCGTTAATCATCAAATCTTTTGCTAAAATCATGTTGAGAAGGATGCTATCTAAGAATTACTCAAGAAAAACGGTAAATTTCTACACCTAAACACCATTTAATTCGAAATTTGGTGTTCTTGAGCAATTTTTTTTCCCAATTTGATTTTGATGATTTTTAGTGTAATTATGCTTAAATTGTTTATGTATTATGCTTGTATAACCTAGATTGATGCTGTTTAACATGATTAGAAGCCTTAAACTTCAAATTTTGAATAATCTAGGGTTTGTGTTCTTGAGCAATTTGGGGCTTTTTGATATAAACAGGTTATGGCCGATTTTTTGTCATGAATTGTTGCTAAATTGAGTAGTGTAACATGTCTAGGTAGTTAAATGATCCAAACTTTGAGCCTAAACATGATTTTGAGAATTAAAGTGGACTTTTTCAAGTCTAAAACTCATGAACTTGATTTTTGAAAGATAATACCATTTGAGACTTGTTTAATTGCTAGTAATGATTATTTTGACATGTTATTTGAGTTGAATGCTTATGAACTTGGCGAACATTTTCGTATATGCTTATTTGAAAAAGTGTAGATTTGATAAAAATTTGAAAATGAGCTTAAGTTTGATATAAATTGATAATGTCATTGTAATTATTTTGATTGATGATTTTGCTGACACTAATGCATATTTGGATGCACAAAAATTGTGTTTGATGTGTTTTGCAGAATGAAAGGGGTGAATCTTCATCCCAAGCCCGCAATGCTCCTGCTGAGAATTTGGAACAACAGGAGGTGGATAACTACTACAAGCAGGATATACCTCATCCAGTCATGACCTTTTCCGATATGCACTTGGAAGAGTTGCACCCGAACCTGAGATTTGACAGACTTTGGATAGATTATCCAAAATATCAACGGGGTTTGCATACTCTTCATTCTAAGGTTGTTGAGGTACCAAGGGTCATAGAATGGGGACCCTTAGAAGCTGTAGAATTGGCCGGGCCAATTAGGGAATTACTTGTACAGAGGTATGGTAATTCTTCTTTTAATGACTGGGTACATTTATTCACCATACGTAGACCTGTATATAAAGTATGGTGTGAAGAATTGTTATGTAGTATAGAGTTGAATGATCGGGTAGCTAGTTTAACCGATCGTTCTTTTATTAGATTTTTGTTAGGCGGTTCGATGCGCCACATGTCTTTACTAGACATGGCTCAGGCTTTACGTATATATACGCCTGAGGAGTTAGCGTCTGCCGATTGTAGAGGATTGATACTAAACGGTAGAAAGATAGATGAAAATTTTGATACACACGGTGTGTGGAGTCAAATGACAAGCCATCACCGTTTCAAAGGGGGAAATTACTCTTATTTGGATATAGATAGAGCCGAATTAAGAGTGATACATAGGTTTTTAGCTAATTCGATTACACAAAGGGGTAAAAACAAAGAAAAGGTAAATGAACAAGATTTGTTTTACCATATGTGTATTCGAGACCCACAAAGCGCTGTAAGTATACCATATTGTGTGGGTTATTATTTATCAGCTATGGTTCGGGGGATGCGACCACATAGCATAATAGGAGGTGGTATTTTTATTACTTTGATTGGTGAATATCTCGGTGTGGATATAAGTCGGGGGGGGGGGATTATTACTAGAAGAGCCGGAACCCCGCGATACTATAGGTTTAAATGTATACCATGGTGCAAAAGTTTTGAAGAGGCGAAATAACGCCGCAGTACGATACCATGGTAGACATCCACAGGTGGAGAGAAACCAGCAGCAAGGTAATGTAGGAGGGGGGAATGAGATGCAAGAAATGCATAGGTTTATAGCTTCTCAGGAATACGAAAATGCTAGACAGAGAGCATTTGAAGATTGGCAAGTTCATCAGAACCAGATCATAGCTCATTGCCAACATATAGGTAGAAACTATATTCCTACACCGAAACCCATCTTCCCTCCTTGGTCTATAGAGATGCAGCCACCATATCCTACGTATGACCCTGCCGAAGCATTCTATAGCACCTATGGTTATGCCTGGAACCCCTATTGGTACCAATATCATCCTTAGTTTACTTATTATTTTTTTTATTTTGTAATTTGTAATTATTGATACGTTTAATACTTTTGTTAATATTGTAATCATTTTTATAATTATCTAACTTTTATTCTTAGATTTTAATAATTTTTGAATGTGGGGTAATATACCAAACTTCAAAAATATGTATATATGTTTGCAGTTTATCTTATGTACACAACAGGGTAAAACAACGCATTTTCAAAGACTGGCATTAAGTTCAGCAAAAGCAACTAATTTTGACGACAAGATGCAAAATATATGTGAAATAACAACAAGACGGAATGAACAAATGATGTGCACCATTTATCATTCAGCAAACAAACGCCAATATATTTGGAAACTTTGGTAAAATTTAATCATTTTCACACAAATCACCCTCAATAATTTAAATTGTTACTGATTTCTTGCAAATGAGGGCATTGCAAGATCTTAAGTGTGGGAAGGGGTTAAATTCTTTCGGATTTTAAAATTTTTTACTTTATACACTTGGTTACCATTAAAAATACTAGTAAAGCAGTAGTTGTATTAGAATCTAGTGCTCTCTGATAAAAAAGAACAGCCCTAGTCTTATATACTGACTACCCAATTCTAGTAAAATTTTTCAAAATTTTCAATTAAATGAATTCAAAATCATGTTTATACATATTTATGAACGATAAAACTAGGTTTTAACACCGAAATTATTGTTACCTCGGAAAGAACATAAATTGAGAAACAAACTAAAATGTTAAAATTCATTTAAAATGGAATAGAGGACGATAAAAAGGAAAATAAAAGCCAAGTGTGGGAAAATTTACCAAGTTATCTTAAACATATGTCACATATATCTGTAACAAATAACTGAAAATACTTTTGCTTTGGACTAAACTAAACTGTTTTTACCCGATGAAAGAAAAGAAGAGATGGATCTACACGATGAATCAATTCCATCATTAAAAGGAAGTAAAGTCTTCCGAAAAAGACACGCGCTTCTTGATTTAGGTCATGAAGTTGTCGTCCAGACCAGCTGTAGGTTGACGAAAAATCTAGAAAAGTCATCACTAAAATCAGCAGGAAATCCACGGACCTCAGCATTAAACAGGGTCTCCATGTGGTCAGATTTATCCTAACCATGAGAAGGATTTATCTTGTACAATGGGGGGGCACCATGCAAATTAGCTGGATAAGACTAATGAATCAGATCCCCAGAAAGGATAATCTCCTTAAAGATTAAAAATCAGCTTTTAAGACTGATATTACTCAATCCTAGAGATTGACCTTAAAGATTGAGAATTCAAACTCATGGAATTCAATGATATCTAAACTCGAGCTTGAACGAGAAAATATTTTGATCAAAATTACAAATCGATTTGTTTTCTGAAAACCCTATTTTCAATGCATTCATTACCATTGAACGTAAAATCCTAGGAATTCACCTGGAATTCATTAGGTCACCTGAACTAAATCAGGTGTCAACCGTAAGAACGGTGGTTGCATAGCATGGTCGAAGACAGGACCTTGTGCCAGACCGAAAAATTATAAGGGTGAGCTTTACCATTGCTCCTACAAAGGATAGTAATTGCGTCCGACACGTTATAGACCATAATCAAAAGCATGTCACGGGACATTGCCTTAACAGTTGCTTGTTCAACGCTTTCCTTTACAACCGGACGGTAGTTTGCCGAAAGGTAATATACGGAACAAGTAAACTGGACGTGTTGCTTTCCTAATACAAGGTTAGCAAGTGGGTAACACAAAACCATAAGTGTTGAGCTAAAATTTTCAAATCTGAAACCCACCAAACCCACAAAAATATTTTGCAAATACCGGTAAAGGGTTGTTCCGGAAAACTTATCTAGGGTAAAAACTAGATTTAATTTTCAAAAGATCAAATGTTTTCATAAAGATCCAATTTCCTTAATGGATCTAAATTTTCATAGTCATGTGGGACTGTAAACCATATCGTTACTACCATTGTTTATACCACCTTATAGAAATCACTGATGTACAAAGTGTGAAGAATAAAGAAGTGATTCTAGTATTTCAAGACGATATTGCTTGAGGACAAGCAACGCTCAAGTGTGGGAATATTTGATAATGCTAAAAACGAACATATATTTCATAGCATTATTCCTCAAGAAAGACAAGCTTTTAGTTGCAATTGTTCTATTTACAAGTGATATTCGTTTAAATAATAAAAGGTGAAGACAAAAGACAGATTCGACGAATTGAAGACGCAAACGACCAAAAAGCTCAAAAGAACAAAAGACAATCAAAGAGGTTCCAATTATTGATAAGAAACGTCTCGAAATTACAAGAGTACAAGATTCAAAACGCAAAGTACAAGATATTAAATTGTACGCAAGGACGTTCGAAAATCCGGAACCAGGACTAGAGTCAACTCTTAACGCTCGACGCAACGGACTAAAAATTACAAGTTAACTATGTATATAAATATAATATAATATATAATTAATTATATTAATTATATATATATTATATATATATTAAAAACCGTCGGCAGAGAAAGACTCCAAGGGTGTGAGCTGTAAATTCATTCTCCGCAACTCGCGGAGTTTGAAGAGGATTTCACCGCGAGTCGCGGAGCCCCAAAAATCAACTTTTCCTATAAAAGCAACCGAATTCTGATCGCAATTCATAATCTTTCTTTTCTTCTTATCATACGTAAACGATATATATATATATATAATTTATATTTTAATTTTAATTTTAATTCTAATAATAAGGGTATGTTAGCGAATGTTGTAAGGGTGTAAGTCGAAATTCTGTCCGTGTAACGCTACGCTATTTTTAATCATTGTAAGTTATGTTCAACCTTTTTATATTAATGTCTCGTAGCTAAGTTATTATTATGCTTATTTAAAACGAAGTAATCATGATGTTGGGCTAATTACTAAAATTGGGTAATTGGGCTTTGTACCATAATTGGGGTTTGGACAAAAGAACGACACTTGTGGAAATTAGACTATGGGCTATTAAAGGGCTTTATATTTGTTTAACTAAATGATAGTTTGTTAATGTTAATATAAAGATTTACAATTGGGCGTCCCTATAAATTACCATATACACTCGATCGGACACGATGGGCGGGGTATTTATATGTACGAATAATCGTTCATTTAACCGGACACGGGAATGGATTAATAGCCACTAGAATAATTAAAACAGGGGTGAAATTACATTCAAGGGTAATTGGTGTAATTGTTAACAAAGTAGTAAAACCTTGGTTTACACGCAGTCGATAACCTGGTGTATTCTTTAAACAAAGTATTAAAACCTTGTTACAATTCGAATCCCCAATTAGTTGGAATATTTAACTTCGGGTATAAGAATAATTTAATGAGGACACTCGCACTTTATATTTATGACTGATGGACTGTTATGGACAAAAACCAGACGGACATATTAAATAATCCAGGACAAAGGACAATTAACCCATGGGCATAAAACTAAAATCAACACGTCAAACATCATGATTACGGAAGTTTAAATAAGCATAATTCTTTTATTTCATATTTAATTTCCTTTATTTTATATTTAATTGCACTTCTAATTATCGCACTTTTATTTATTGTTGTTTAATCGCACTTTTAATTATCGTACTTTTTAATTATCGCAATTTTATTTTATCGCACTTTTATTATTCGCAATTTCATTATCGTTATTTATTTTACGCTTTAAATTAAGTCTTTTATTTATTAGGTTTTAACTGCGACTAAAGTTTTAAAATCGACAAACCGGTCATTAAACGGTAAAAACCCCCCCTTTATAATAATAATATTACTTATATATATGTTTGTATTTTTATATAGTGTTAAGCTTTGTTTAAAGATTTCCCTGTGGAACGAACCGGACTTACTAAAAACTACACTACTGTACGATTAGGTACACTGCCTATAAGTGTTATAGCAAGGTTTAAGTATATCCATTCTATAAATAAATAAATATCTTGTGTAAAATTGTATCGTATTTAATAGTTTTTCCTAGTAAAATATAAACTATTTCGTATACACCTCGCATAACATCATTTACCATATTATATTATTTCATAATAGAAATAGATTTCAACACATAATATTTATATTTATATATATATATATATATATATATATATATATATATATATATATATATATATATATATATATATATATATATATATATATATATATATATATATATATATATATATATAAATATATTACCATATGTTTATACTTATTAATATAAATCATATATAGATTCGTATATATTTATATATATTAGTAACTTATTTATCCTAGTTGTTAATTTACATATTAAATTCCAATGATTAAATTTTATCTTATTATTTCCACTACTTACATTTATATATAAATATTTATAACAATTGTTCGTGAATCGTCGAGCATAGTCAAAGGGTAATTGATTACATGAATATAGATTTCAAAATTTTCGAGACTCAACATTACAGACTTTGCTTATCGTGTCGGAAACATATAAACATTAAAGTTTAGATCTGGTCGGAAATTCCCGGGTCATCACACAACGCACGGGCATTGCCTCCTAGTCAACTTAAATATAAAGTTGATGAATATTACATTAGAGTATAATAATACATTATAATAAACAGCATAATTACAATATAATAAAATATATTTAATAATATATATCATGATATATTCCGTTTTTAAATAAAGTTTATATATCACTAGCAATACGATGTAATCCATATTTTAATATTAGAATATGACACAATATTACGTATTTTCGGTAGTGTGTTCAATACATTATACTAAATTTTGTTAAAAAGTTTTCTAATTATATATATTCTTTAATGTACTAAACTATAAAGTGTATTGCATATTGTCTGGTTTTAAGAAACATTATGTTCGAGTTGTTTCATTCAAAGTTTTACTTCACGATGATTGTTGATTATTTCTATTTTTGATAAGTCTTAGTTGACGCATTATACAAAAAATTGTGGCTTGTGTTTGTAATACCATTTTCAAGTGTTAATTACTTTTTCTTAACATGTCACTTATTGAATATAGACCCCACTAAAAATTTCATTTGATAATGTCACCAAGAACATCTCAACAATGTATCTTAAATTTTGAAACACTGATTTAAAGATATCACGGGTTATTATTCCGCCAATCCATATATCATTGTTTTAAATCCATGAGACATTGATGTAGTGTTCTCGGTATACTATAGCAACAGATCATTTACGGGAGTTGATATTTAAATAAGTAACATAAAGTTAAGTACTAAACTCATGAATAAAGGAATTACAAGCACATTCCACAATATCTTGTATAAGGTGTCTACTAAGATTCATGAAAAACAAATCTAATAACCAATGCGAGATTATCTTATAAAAATAAAGTAAAATTAATAATAATTAATAGACATGGTTTCTAACTATTAAAGAATGTTAATTAAACCGTACGGAAACAATAATTCAACAAATCACAAAGTTACTATCTACAAACTATTTTAAATATAACAAATAATACAATCTAGACATGTTTAATAATGTTCGAGTGAAAAACCTTACATATATAGAAATGAAGTTTATTACCTGAATGTGGCTTTCCAAATTTAGTTCTCATAATATCAAACTTTGAACTGCTTTTACAAACAAACGACTTACAACCTAACAGCCACCACATGTTCGATAGTGCGCCTTTTACGTAATAAAACATGAGACAAATAGTTAAGAGGTACGTTGGAACATTATATTAAATTAATAAATCTAATAGAATTGGCAACTCTAATCGTTTAAATTTAATATTTATAAAATTTATGTTGTTCGTAAATACGACGTCACTATTTCAATTTATGTTAAAACACTACAACACTAGTTTTAAAAGGGCTAAGAACAAATAAATAGCAGTTGTCAATTTATGAGACTAACATGTATGAGAATTAAATAGTAGCGTAAAAAATTTAATTAGAAAAATTACCTACAAAGAATATCGCAGTTGTTTATATTTTAGCAAATTCCTCTTTGTTTATTAAAACAAGATTTAGAAAATTGTATTATTAAAAATATGAATCTTATATTTATAAAAATAGAAATAGAGTGAAAATGATTTTAAAGTTTGGTATACCTCCTGTTAATACCAATTTATACAGGATTTTGAATTAAATTTTGGGTGTGTCAACTTAAAAATAAAGTTGATGAATATTACATTAATTACGTTAGAGTATAATAATACAATATAATAAACATCATAATTACAATGTAATACAATATATTTAATAACATATATCCTTATATAATACGATTTTAAATAAAGTTTAAATATAACAAGCAATACGATGCAATCCATATGTTAATATCAGAATATGATACAATATTACGTATTTTCAGTAGTGTGTTCGATACGTTATACTAAATTTTGTTAAAAATTTCCAAATATATATATTCTTTAATGTACTAAACTATAAACTATATTGCATATCGTCTGGTTTTAAGAAACTTCATGTTTGATTTGTTTCATTTAAAGGTTTTCTCATGATGATTATAGATTATTCATGTTTTCAACAACTCTTAGTTGACGCCTTATACAAAAAATGTGGCATGCCTTTGTAAGACCATTTTCACATATTAATTACTTTTTCTTAACATGTCACTTATTGAACATAAAACCCACTAAAAATGTCGTTTGATAATAACACCAAGAACATCTCAACAATGTATCTAGAATTTGGAAACAGTGATTTAAAGATATCACAGGTTATTATTCCGTCAATCCATATATCATTGTTTATAAATCCATGAGACATTGATGAAGTGTTCTTGGGAATATCATAGAAACTGGTCATTTGCGAGAGTTGATGTTTAAATAAGTAACATAGAGTTAAGTAGTACACTCGTGAATAATGGAATTACAAACACATGCCACAATATCTTGTATAAGGTGTCTACTAAGATTCATGAAAAACAAATTTAATAACAAATACGAAATTATCTTATAAAAACAAAGTAAAATTAATTATAACTAATAGACATGGTTTCTAACTATTAAAGAATGTTAATTAAACTGTACGGAAATAATAATTTAAGAAATCACAAAGTTAATATCTACAAACTATCTTGAATATAACAAATAATACAATCTAGACATTTTTAATAATGTTCGAGTGAAAAAATTTTATATATATAGAAATAAAGTTTATTACTTGAATGTGGCTTTCCAAATTTAGTTCTCGTAATATCAAACTTTGAACTGCTTTTATAAACAAACGACTTACAACCCACTAACCACCACATGTTCTATAGTGCACCTTTACGTAATAAAACATGAGACAAATAGTTAAGAGGTACGTTGGAACATTATATTAAATTAACAAATCTAATAGAATTGAAAACTCTAATCGTTTAAATTTAATATTTATAAAATTTATTTTGTTCATAAATATGACATCGCTATTTTAATTTATGTTAAATCACCACAACACTAGTTTTAAGAGGGTTAAAAACATATAAATAGTAGTTGTCAATTTATGAGGCTAATATGTATGAGAATTAAATAGTAGAATAAAAAATTTAATTAGAAAAATTACCTACAAAGAAGATCGCGGTTGTTTATATTTTAGCAAATTCATCTTTGTTTATTAAAACAAGATTTAGAAAATTGTATTATTAAAAAATGAATCATTTATTTATAAAAATAGAAATGGAGTGAAAATGATTTTAAAGTTTGGGACACCTCCTGTTAATACCTATTTATACATGATTTGAATTAACTTTTGGGTGTGTCAACTTAAAAATAAAGTTGATGAATATTACATTAATTACATTAGAGTATAATAATACAATATAATAAACATAATTAGAATGTAATACAATATATTTAATAACATATATCCTTATATAATACGTTTTTAAATAAAGTTTAAATATAACAAGCAATACAATGCAATCCATATGTTAATATCAGAATATGATAAAATATTATGTATTTTCAGTAGTGTGTTCGATACGTTAAACTAATTTTGTTAACAAATTTCCAAATACATATATTCTTTAATGTGCTAAACTATAAACTATATTGCATATCGTCTGGTTTTAAGAAACTTCATGTTCGATTTGTTTCATTCAAAGGTTTTCTCACGATGATTGTAGATTATTCCTGTTTTTAACAACTCTTAGTAGACGCCTTATACAAAAAATTGTGGCATTCCTTTGTAAGACCATTTTCACGTATTAATTACTTTTTCTTAACATGTCACTTATTGAACATAAAACCCACTAAAATGTCATTTGATAATATCACCAAGAACATCTCAACAATGCATCTAGAATTTGGAAACAGTGATTTAATGATATCACAGGTTATTATTCCGTCAATCCATATATCATTGTTTATAAATCCATGAGACATTGATGAAGGGTTCTCGGGAATATCATAGCAAATGATCATTTGTGAGAGTTGATGTTCAATAAAGTAACAAAGAGTTAAGTAGTAAACTCGTGAATAATGGAATTACAAACACATGCCACAATATCTTGTATAAGGTGTCTACTAAGATTTATGAAAAACAAAATTAATAACAAATACGAAATTATTATCTTATAAAAACAAAGTAAAATTAATTATAACTAATAGACATGGTTTCTAACTATTAAAGAATGTTAATTAAACCGTACGGAAACAATAATCGAAGAAATCACAAAGTTAATATCTACAAACTATCTTGAATATAACAAATAATACAATCTAGACATGTTTAATAATGTTCGAGTGAAAATAATTTATATATATAGAAATAAAGTTTATTACTTGAATGTGGCTTTCCAAATTTAGTTCTCGTAATATCAAACTTTGAACTGCTTTTATAAACAAACGACTTACAACCCACCAACCACCACATGTTCTATAGTGCACCTTTACGTAATAAAACATGAGACAAATAGTTAAGAGGTACGTTGGAACATTATATTAAATTAACAAATCTAATAGAATTGAAAACTCTAATCGTTTAAATTTAATATTTATAAAATTTATTTTGTTCATAAATATGACATCGCTATTTTAATTTATGTTAAATCACCACAACACTAGTTTTAAGAGGGTTAAAAACATATAAATAGTAGTTGTCAATTTATGAGGCTAATATGTATGAGAATTAAATAGTAGACTAAAAATTTTAATTAAAAAAATTACCTACAAAGAAGATCGCGGTTGTTTATATTTTAGCAAATTCCTCTTTGTTTATTAAAACAAGATTTAGAAAATTGTATTATTAAAAGATGAATCATTTATTTATAAAAATAGAAATGGAGTGAAAATGATTTTAAAGTTTGGGACACCTCCTTTTAATACCTATTTATACAGTATTTGAATTAAATTTTGGGTGTGTCAACTTAAAAATAAAGTTGATGAATATTACATTAATTACATTAGAGTATAATAATACAATATTATAAACTACATAATTACAATATATTTAATAACATATATCCTTATATAATACGTTTAAAAACAAAGTTTAAATATAACAAGCAATACGATGCAATCCATATGTTAATATCAGAATATGATAATATATTACGTATTTTCAGTAGTGTGTTCGATACGTTAAACTAATTTTGTTAAAAAATTTCCAAATACATATATTCTTTAATGTACTAAACTATAAACTATATTGCATATCGTCTGGTTTTAAGAAACTTCATGTTCGATTAGTTTCATTCAAAGGTTTTCTCACGATGATTGTAGATTATTCCTGTTTTTAACAACTCTTAGTAGACGCCTTATACAAAAAATTGTGGCATGCCTTTGTAAGACCATTTTCACGTATTAATTACTTTTTCTTAACATGTCACTTATTGAACATAAAACCCACTAAAATGTCATTTGATAATATCACCAAGAACATCGCAACAATGCATCTAGAATTTGGAAACAGTGATTTAAAGATATCACAGGTTATTATTCCGTCAATCCATATATCATTGTTTATAAATCCATGAGACATTGATGAAGTGTTCTCGGGAATATCATAGCAAATGATCATTTGTGAGAGTTGATGTTCAATAAAGTAACAAAGAGTTAAGTAGTAAACTCGTGAATAATGGAATTACAAACACATGCCACAATATCTTGTATAAGGTGTCTACTATGATTCATGAAAAACAAAATTAATAACAAATACGAAATTATCTTATTAAAACAAAGTAAAATTAATTATAACTAATAGACATGGTTTCTAACTATTAAAGAATGTTAATTAAACCGTACGGAAACAATAATCGAAGAAATCACAAAGTTAATATCTACAAACTATCTTGAATATAACAAATAATACAATCTAGACATGTTTAATAATGTTCGAGTGAAAATAATTTATATATATAGAAATAAAGTTTATTACTTGAATGTGGCTTTCCAGATTTAGTTCTCGTAATATCAAACTTTGAACTGCTTTTATAAACAAACGACTTACAACCCACCAACCACCACATGTTCTATAGTGCACCTTAACGTAATAAAACATGAGACAAATAGTTAAGAGGTACGTTGGAACATTATATTAAATTAACAAATCTAATAGAATTGAAAACTCTAATCGTTTAAATTTAATATTTATAAAATTTATTTTGTTCATAAATATGACATCGCTATTTTAATTTATGTTAAATCACCACAACACTAGTTTTAAGAGGTTTAAAAACATATAAATAGTAGTTGTCAATTTATGAGGCTAATATGTATGAGAATTAAATAGTAGACTAAAAATTTTAATTAAAAAAATTACCTACAAAGAAGATCGCGGTTGTTTATATTTTAGCAAATTCCTCTTTGTTTATTAAAACAAGATTTAGAAAATTGTATTATTAAAAGATGAATCATTTATTTATAAAAATAGAAATGGAGTGAAAATGATTTTAAAGTTTGGGACACCTCCTTTTAATACCTATTTATACAGTATTTGAATTAAATTTTGGGTGTGTCAACTTAAAAATAAAGTTGATGAATATTACATTAATTACATTAGAGTATAATAATACAATATTATAAACTACATAATTACAATATATTTAATAACATATATCCTTATATAGTACGTTTAAAAACAAAGTTTAAATATAACAAGCAATACGATGCAATCCATATGTTAATATCAGAATATGATAATATATTACGTATTTTCAGTAGTGTGTTCGATACGTTAAACTAATTTTGTTAAAAAATTTCCAAATACATATATTCTTTAATGTACTAAACTATAAACTATATTGCATATCGTCTGGTTTTAAGAAACTTCATGTTCGATTAGTTTCATTCAAAGGTTTTCTCACGATGATTGTAGATTATTCCTGTTTTTAACAACTCTTAGTAGATGCCTTATACAAAAAATTGTGGCATGCCTTTGTAAGACCATTTTCACGTATTAATTACTTTTTCTTAACATGTCACTTATTGAACATAAAACCCACTAAAAATGTTATTTGATAATATCACCAAGAACATCTCAACAATGCATCTAGAATTTGGAAACAGTGATTTAAAGATATCACAGGTTATTATTCCGTCAATCCATATATCATTGTTTATAAATCCATGAGACATTGATGAAGTGTTCTCGGGAATATCATAGCAAATGATCATTTGCGAGAGTTGATGTTCAATAAAGTAACATAGAGTTAAGTAGTAAACTCGTGAATAATGGAATTACAAACACATGCCACAATATCTTGTGTAAGGTGTCTACTAAGATTCATGAAAAACAAATTTAATAACAAATACGAAATTATCTTATAAAAACAAAGTAAAATTAATTATAACTAATAGACATGGTTTCTAACTATTAAAGAATGTTAATTAAACCGTATGGAAACAATAATCGAAGAAATCACAAAGTTAATATCTACAAACTATCTTGAATATAACAAATAATACGATCTAGACATGTTTAATAATGTTCGAGTGAAAAAAAAATTACATATATAGAAATAAAGTTTATTACTTGAATGTGGCTTTCCAAATTTAGTTCTCGTAATATCAAACTTTGAACTGCTTTTATAAACAAACGACTTACAACCTACCTGCCACCACATGTTCTATAGTGTACCTTTACATAATAAAACATGAGACAAATAGTTAAGAGGTACGTTGGAACATTATATTAAATTAAAAAATCTAATAGAATTGAAAACTCTAATCGTTTAAATTTAATATTTATAAAATTTATTTTGTTCATAAATATGACATCGCTAAAAAATTTAATTAGAAAAATTACCTACAAAGAAGATCGCGGTTGTTTATATTTTAGCAAATTCCTCTTTGTTTATTAAAACAAGATTTAGAAAATTGTATTATTAAAAAAATGAATCATTTATTTATAAAAATAGAAATGGAGTGAAAATTATTTTAAAGTTTAGGGTACCTCCTGTTAATACCTATTTATACAGGATTTGAATTAAATTTTGGGTGTGTCAACTTAAAAATAAAGTTGATGAATATTATATTAATTACGTTAGATTATAATAAACATCATAATTACAATGTAATACTATATATTTAATAACATATATCCTTATATAATACGTTTTTAAATAAAGTTTAAATATAATAAGCAATACGATGCAATCCATATGTTAATATTAGAATATGATACACTATTACGTATTTTCAGTAGTGTATTCATGTTAAAAAAATTTCCAAATATATATATTCTTTAATGTACTACACTATAAACTATATTGCATATCGTCTGGTTTTAAGAAACTTCATGTTTAATTTGTTTCATTCAAAGGTTTTCTCACGATGATTTAGATTATTCCCGTTTTTAACAACTCTTAGTTGACGACTTATACAAAAAATTGTGGCATGCCTTTGTAAGACCATTTCACGTGTTAATTACTTTTTCTTAGCATGTCACTTATTGAACATAAAACACACTAAAAATTTCGTTTGATAATATCACCAAGAACATCTCAACAATGTATCTAGAATTTGGAAACAGTGATTTAAAGATATCACGGGTTATTATTCCGTCAATCCATATATCATTGTTTATAAATCCTTGAGACATTGATGAAGTGTTCTCAAGAATATCATAGCAACTAATCATTTGCGAGAGTTGATGGTTAAAGAAGTAACATAGAGTTAAGTAGTAAACTCGTGAATAATGGAATTACAAACACATGCCACAATATCTTGCATAAGGTGTCTACTAAGATTCATGAAAAATAAATTTAAAAACAAATACGAAATTATCTTATAAAAACAAAGTAAAATTAATTATAACTAATAGACATGGTTTCTAACTATTAAAGAATGTTAATTAAACCGTACAGAAACAATAATCAAAGAAATCACAACGTTAATATCTACAAACTATCTTGAATATAATACAAATAATTCAATCTAGACATGTTTAATAATGTTTGAGTGAAAAAAATTTACATATATAGAAATAAAGTTTATTACCTGAATGTGGCTTTCCAAATTTAGTTCTCGTAATATCAAACTTTGAACTGCTTTTACAAACAAACGACTTACAACCCACATGCTGCCACATGTTCGATAGTGCACCTTTACGTAATAAAATATAAGACAAATAGTTAAGAGGTACGTTGGAACATTATATTGAATTAACAAATCTAATAGAATTGAAAACTCTAATCGTTTACATTTAATATTTATAAAATTTATTTTTTTCATAAATATGACGTCGCTATTTCAGTTTATGTTAAAACACCACAACACTAGTTTTAAGCGGGCTAAAAACATATAAATAGCAGTTGTCAATATATGAGGCTAATATGTATGAGAATTAAATAGTAGCGTAAAAAATTAATTAGAAAAATTACCTACAAAGAAGATCGCGATTGTTTATATTTTAGCAAATTCCTCTTTGTTTATTAAAACAAGATTTAGAAAATTGTATTATTAAAAAATGAATCATTTAATTATAAATATAGAAATGGAGTGAAAATGATTTTAAAGTTTGGGATACCTCCTGTTAATACCTATTTATACCGGATTAGAATTAAATTTTGGGTGTGTCAACTTAAAAATAAAGTTGATGAATATTACATTAATTACGTTAGAGTATAATAATACAATATAATAAACATCATAATTACAATGTAATACAATATATTTAATAACATATATCCTTATATAATACGTTTTTAAATAAAGTTTAAATATAACAAGAAATACGATGCAATCTATATGTTAATATTAGATTATGATACACTATTACGTATTTTCAGTTGTGTGTTCGATACATTATACTAAATTTTGTTAAAAAATTTCCAAATATATATATTCTTTAATGTACTAAACTATAAACTATATTGCATATCGTCTGGTTTTAGGAAACTTCATGTTCGATTTGTTTCATTCAAAGGTTTTCTCACGATGATTATTAATTATTCATGTGTTTAACAACTCTTAGTTGACGCATTATACAAAAAATTGTGGCATGCCTTTGTAAGACCATTTTCACGTGTTATTTACTTTTTCTTAACATGTCACTTATTGAACATAAAACCCACTAAAAATGTCGTTTGATAATATAACCAAGAACATATCAACAATGTATCTAGAATTTGGAAACAGTGATTTAAAGATATCACGGGTTATTATTCCGTCAATCCATATATCAATTGTGACGACCCGTAAAATTTCGACCAATTTTTAATCAAACTTTCGATACGATTTAATATCCTTGACACGATAAGCAAAGTCTGATAGGTTGAGTCTCATAATTTTTGAACTGTTTATATGGATTCAGTTAACCTTCGACTATTCCCGACGATTCACGAATAATTATTTTAAATAAATGTGTATATATATGTGAATTCTATACATAAATAGTATTGTAATCAATAACAATTAAAGATTCAATATATTAATTATTAAACAGGATGAAATTAATAAATTGTATTACGAATTTGAATATAAATGTTATATTAATATTATATTCATTACTTTCATTATTATTATTATTATTATTAATATTAATATTAATAGTGTATACTTAATATTATTATATGAAATATATATACATATATATAAATTTGATATATATACAACTTGTTATAGTATTGTTATTACTAATATTATTATTATCATTAATAATATTAGAATTAGTACAATTAGTATTATTATTAATATTAATATCAGTATTAGTAATATTATTATTTCCAATATACAATATATAAATATGAAAATTTGATATGTATGATTTGTTATATTTATTAATTATTATTAAACTTATCCTTTTATTTATAAATCCTTAATAATATTATCTATTATTATTATTAATAATATTATTAACGCTATTATTAACAATTATCAATATACTTGATATTAAAAATTTGTATTATTAATTAAAGTATTATTTATAATATTAGAAGTAATTATTATTATTAATTTACTTTTATATTTATTTAATTACATAAAATATATAAAGAAATTAAAAGATGGTACGATATTGTTACACATAACTATCATACTATATCTGATTTACAAAATTCGTACAATCAAGGATCCAATCAATGAACGCATCTAAATTCTGTTAGCTATCCAACTTCCCCTTTTAATTTTCTAATATATTTCGGTACTAAGCGAATGATTCTTTTCGAGTTTGTTAAGGTACAAAACAAACGAGTCGTATCATCTTTACAGCTTCAAATATTCGATTACAATACATAATGTTAACCATTACTGAAATTTGAATGGAGGAGGAGAAGAATCAAACAAATGAATACAAAATTTGTTACCTATCAATATCAGTAAATCGTACGAATCTGTTTCCAATCTCTTTCTACTTTTATTTCTTTGTTTCCTTCTTCATGGATTGATTCCATCTATCGAACACACTTTCTTTATATAACATACGTTGGCCTCAAATTGTGGAGGTAGTTATTCGATTTCTCCATCACCACCTTCAATCTATTATCTGTTAATTGTTCGATTACAATACCCTGAGTACCATAACATCACCTTAAACCATAAACCACAACACAACCACCACCTTTGCTATCATCACTAATACTGTCACTATCATGCTTCTTTTTAACCTACAATATAATTGAACACCACCTTCTTCAACCTACAACATTCACCACCTTTCTTGTTATCTTATTTCCATCGGCTCAAATCCATCACCACAATCCATCTGCTTACTAATTTCAACCACCTTGATCATTAACCGCCACCTTAAAAATTTCTGTTTCAAACTCCAATAGTTTTTCTGTTTCTGTTTCAACCAAACAACCACCAATGATCACTATCCAACTGCTACATATAGCCTCCTGTTTCTTTTTGATTCGTAACCAAATCAAACACCCTTTTGTTAAACTGTCCTAGCTACTATGTGCCATTTTTTTTAAACAAAATCCAAAAGGCTGCTCAAAACATGGCTGCCACCATTTGAACACTATCAACAACCCTTTCTCTTTCTTCTACTAACTGCTACTGTGTACTATTGTTTTCCTGCTCATACGACACACCAACTCAACCCTTCAAACACCCCTTCGTTAGCTACTACACTCTTTTATTTTATGTGCAACTGCTACGGTACTGCAGTCCCAATTTTTTTTTCTCACAGCAAATATAGAAGAAAAGAATGATGCTCAAAAAGATAAGTAAAGAGGGTTGTATTCTTTTGCTTTTAACGTGTTTTCCTTCGATTGTTGGCCGACAAATACTAGTAAACAACCACCAACTACAACCACCAACTTGATCATTAAAGTATTAATCTGTTGCCATCGAGGGGCCAGGGTACAGATGGTCGAATAGGCACCTTTTGTAATTGAAATAACCTTTTGTATCCTTCCTTATTTTCTATTATGTTATTGATAGTGGACAATGACGTGAAGGGAGAGTAAAGAAAGTAACTAGGTGGATGCGTATTTTTTTTACTTTTTGTTTTTTTAAACCTTGTTAATCAAACACCAACCCCACCGATTTATCACTGCTACTCAAGTTTAATTGCTTCTGCTTCCATTCCCAAGTCTTGATCAAACCTACAACCACTTGAAACTACCATCGAAAGCCTAGAACCATTATAACCGAACAAACCACCTACAATTGTCGCTACAGTACTTGTGTTTTCTTTTTCTCTTTTCTGATTTAAACTCCTTTCTGCAAATAGTCTAGTTATATTAAAAATCCCTCAAGTATTGGACTTATACAATATTGAACTAGACTGGATACTCTTGGGCCTATTTTTCTGATTGGGCCGAATATGTTTTTCATTTGGGACGTAAGTTTAATTTAATTTGCGCAGAGTACATGTTTAGCTGCTGGACCGAGAGATTTGGGTCAGGCTAAAACACTGATCGAGCTGTTTTGATGATAAGTGAAATTGATGATAGTAAAGGGGTACTTGTGATCAAGGTGATGTATATGATAATGTTATGATTTACGATCATGATTATGAATTATGGTTATGAGTCCATGATAATGAACGGTTATGATCATGATTTATATGTTAATCAATACGGTTTCTGTTAATGTTATTGGTGATGATAATGGTACGATGTATATGATGATGATGATGTTAGGATGTAAGGATGAAGATAATAAAACAATGTGGTACATGATAAACAATAAAATAGGCAAAGTATTACAAGAAAACGATAACAGTTCAATGGTTTAGAAGGGTGTTCGTTGATCGAGAGGTCTCGAGTTCGAGCCTGAGTTGTAGCATTTTTTTTTTATGGAAAAAGAAGAAGAAGAAGAAGAAGAAGAAGAAGAAGAAGAAGAAGAAGAAGAAGAAGAAGAAGAAGAAGAAGAAGAAGAAGAAGAAGAAGAAGGAACAATTAATAGGTTAAACAAAATCAAGTATGATCATTATCAGAAAATAAGGAATACAGGAGTGGTTTGTAGTGTTATTGGGTTAGCGGGACATCGCGGGTTCAAAACCGGACTTGGGCATTTTTTTAAGGGCTACTTCTTTGAGGTAGTATTACTATTACCATTACTATTATTACTATCGTATCATTATTAGTATTAATATAAGTATTATTAGTAGTAGTAGTAGTATTATTATTATTATTATTATTATTATTATTATTATTATTATTATTATTATTAATATTATCATTTTATGAATTAATAAAAATAAGTATCATTATTTTTTTAATATTATTATTATTATTGGTATTATTATTACTAAGTATTATGGATATTATTGTTATTTCTATTATTAACATTATTATTATTATTATTATTATTATTATCATCATTATTACTTTTAACATTAAAATTATTATTATTTTTAACATTATTATTATTATTATTATTATTATTATTATTATTATTATTATTATTATTATTATTATTATTATCAAAATTTATATTATTATTAGAATTATCATTTAGATTATTATTAGTATCAATATTAATATTATTATTATCATTATTATTTTCATATTAATAACATTATTATAACAAATAAATACTTTCTATATAAGAGTATATTATTTACAACTACCACAATACATCAAATTATATATATTAAGATTATTTATATAAATATTTACATATAACAAATTGTTGATTCATGATATAATATTAATCATATGTATATATAAAACTATAAAACATTAACTATATTAAATATATACAAGTTAAATATATAAGATATATAATTTAAGATATAATATATAAATTTATTCGATTACGATTATATGTATTAATATACATATAAATGATATAGGTTCGTAAATCCGAGGCCAACCTTGCATTGTTCAATTCCGTCGTATGCATATTTTTACTACGAAATATCGTACTGTGAGTTCATTTGATTCCCTTTTACTCCTTACATTTTGGGACTGAGAATACATGCGCTGTTTTTACAACTGCTTTATTAAATGCTTTTGAAATATATTTTTGAACTGCGAATACATGAAATGCTTTTATAAATGTTTGACGAGATAGACACAAGCAAAACATTCATCGAATGAATTATTATGCAGATAGAAGTTCTGTGGATTATTATTGAATTATGTGGACATGATAATTGCCACCAATTGATGTGAATATTTTTTCCCTGATTATTATTGTTTGGTAACCTAAGAATTAGAAACGGGTATGGCCCTAATTCACGCAAATCCTAAAGGTAGCTACCGGGTTTAACACCCCCACCCAGAATGTTCACTAGACGGAAGAGCTAGTGGGCGTGGTGTTTAGTACTTCGAAGTTTATATATTATACAGACGAGATGTTCTATTTTTGGGGATATTATTGATGCGCATTATATGTTAAGGTCAGTTACCAAGCCAAGTAATGAAAGTAAAGTGAATGTTATGTATCGAGAGAATGATTTTATACACAGGTTATGTGTATGTTATATTTTGTACACGAGATATGTGTACGGTTACTAAGATTTATGAAAGATGATTTCGTACACGAGAAAGGTGTACTGTTTTTAAAAGATATCTCATGTACATTACAGGTGGGTATAGGATTCGGGCCCATTTGTACCATGCAACATTTAAATCTTGTGGTCTATCAAAATGATGAATTTTATTGTTTTATGATAAACCTATGAACTCACCAACCTTTTGGTTGACACTTTAAAGCATGTTTATTCTCAGGTATGAAAGAAATCTTTCGCTGTGCATTTGCTCATTTTAAAGATATTATATGGAGTCGTTCATGGCATATGGAGGTCCGTTCATCGCAATGGTACCAGATGTTATTGTATACATCCAAGAGAATTTGGACGGGGTATGACATGTGGTATCAGAGCAGTGGTCTTAGCGAACCAGGTCTTGTATTAGTGTGTCTAACTACTAGTTGTTAGGATGCATTAATGAGTCTGGACTTCAACCTAGTAGTTGTTAGGATATATTAATAAGTCTGGACTTGAACCTGGTCTGCATTTTTAAAAGTTTTGCTTATCATTCTTTGATGAAAAATATCTACCTATCAATTTCTATCTCGGCATGTCTTATTGCAATTATTGCATAGATGGTGTACAGAAAAATTCATATCCCATCACATTAGACCTTGTCTGACACGTTTCCTTAATTCCCTCCATGATCTACGGGATCTTCTGTACTATACATAGGTATTCTATGTAATTAGAATATCATCCGATATCTAAAAATTATTTTATATTGAACATCCTTTATCTAACTGTGTATGATGAATTCTATAACCAGTTCAAGTTCCTCGGATTCGAAAGCTATTCCGATGTGGCTTACCATTTAAGCTCCGAAAGCAGTGTAACCGGAATGGATCAACCAATCATCCATCATCAATTCTGGATGAATTGAGGATGAGTTTGTAGTCGACTTAACCAATGGAAATGAGAAGAAGACGATCCCTTCCATCAACCATATTGCCCTATTGGCAAAGAACCTGAAACACTTACCGGCGAACCAGTTTGAAACACCATCTTCACTCTCATTTCGTGGATAGCTCGCAACGAATACGTAATATCTACTATTCTAAACCTTATTCATCTACTCGTTCCAACCGCCAATCATCCCGGAGTAATAAAAGAAGTCAACGAGCTTCGCGCTCGAGTAGTGGCTTTGGAAATTATGGTGCAAAAATTACCAGATTCAGCAACATCACTAGCACCAACAGTACCACCAACAATCTAAGTTTCAACATCACAAGCCTCAACATCCGCATCCCAAGCCTCAATTTCACAATCTGTCCCATGAACATCAACATCAAACGCACCATAGATACCAAGGAGTACCAACAACAATGAACAATGAACAATGAAGTATTGATCCATAACTTCATTGAAGAAATATTCTGCGAAGAATATGTAGTTTCTAAAAGTCTTAGAGATTATTTATTCTAGCTTAAACCGAAAAGTAAGTGAGTTCAATATCATATTAACTCATTAAATCCATAATTATATCTGAAGAAAATATATATGTATGTATGTTTTCATAAAGATTGTAATTAAAAATTCTTTTGTACAAACTTTTAAATGGTGAAAATATTTTAATGGGTAGGTAATACCCGAAGAATATTTAGATTTGACATTAACATGTTATACTATACATTCTTTCAAATTTGATTTAACAGTCATTTACTATCCTACTTGCATCCACCAGTATACGTATCCGTTCACCACAGAATAACCATTTTCATTCAATTTCATATTCGGATTCTGACCGATCAGAATCCAAGTCAAGATTTGACAAGTGGCATAATGAAGAAAATAATGAACAAAATAAAATTTATTAGTAACTAATTAATTAACTACGTAAATTTAAACCTATACTAACCAAATCCTAGCTAACTGTTCCTAGCTAACTGTTCCTAGCTAACTGTTCCTACATGACTATTTCCTTATAATATATTAGTTTTGGTTAAACTATTAGACTATTGGACTACTATCATTGGACAATTCAAAAGTATTAAAAGAGTAGGAAATATTAATTGCAACACTTTTTGACTTAAAAGATCGTAAATAAATTTCATCTACTACAGTTAAATATTTCCTCAAGTTTGCCACTTGATTTCATCTTAAACATCCTTTGTATCTTGACGAATACAATCTGCGTTCAAATCCTTCAAAATTCTTGAAACACCTCGGTTTGATAACCAACGATTCAATTATGATAACTTCGAATGCTGATGAAGCAGCAAAACTGTAGATGGTCTTAATGGCCAAAATTTTGGTGATAAAGAAGGGAGTGTTGGAAACACTCAATAGAAAATTGGTACTGGAAAGCGGATTATGTAAAACTATAAAGGAGACTGTGGACAAATCACCAGGACTGAACCTGTACTTAATGGATTTAGATGATTCTATATCTGATGAACTCTTCAGTGAATATCTTGCTCCTTATTTATTCTAAATCCTTGCGAAAGGATTTTCTTCATCAACCTTCGAACTTAGAAATTCCAAAATATCATCATAAATATCTTCGATATTTCTGAGGATATTTTCATAAATATTCTTGTCCGAAACTATCTACCTCTTCGTGTTTTCTGTATTCCGTTATATTGGAAACTTCTATAAAATCTAAGTATAAATTATGAATGAATTGTGGAGAAGTGTTGGGAATTGATGCATGGGATAGTATAATATAATGACGCCCGGCCAACGTGATTATATTACAGTAAGTCATGCTGAGTTTCTAATGGAACGTGATGATTCACAGATTATAACGTCATCATGTACTATGTTACACGACTCTTACATTCTATCTAATCTATAAACATATCAAGAACATATTTTCTTGATAGTTCTATCTTTTCTCTTGAATTCTGGAAATTTAACCAATCAATATCGTGCTATTACAATCTCTCTCTTGAAACATTAGTCATGTTTATTCGAAACTTCATACCTACGAATTCTGGACCATTATTCGCTTGACTTAAAGTTGGGAAGAGAAAACAAAAGGATGGAACTCCAAAATATAAAGGAAACGAAGGGAGTAGATTTATAGTGAAATATCCGACAGAGCAATCAAAACAGATTATCGTATTTAACCACAGAAGTTCTTAATTTCCTTATTCATCGAAGAATCAAATATTTTAGATTTCGAAGATTTTATTTTAAATCCTTAGAATTTTGGAAATCAACCTTGTCTACGTCAAAAGATATGACGAAACTTTACCCTTCTCATTTCACTCTTTTGTGATAGCTTCACTCGTACTCTTTGAGTAATCGAATTGTCTTATTCATATTACCCTATGGTGATAAAACTCTATTTATCGACTCATATTCGTCACGAAAACATTCTTTTTGTTATCCATGATCATCCCACTCAAATTTCGGGACGAAATTTCTTTAACGGGTAGGTACTGTGACGACCCGAAAAATTTTGACCAATTTTAAACCAAACTTTCAATACGATTTAATATCCTTGACACGATAAGCAAAGTCTGAAAGGTTGAGCCTCAAAATTTTTGAACTGTTTATATGGATTCAGTTAACCTTCGACTATTCCCGACGATTCACGAACAATTATTTTTAAATATATATATATATATATATATATATATATATATATATATATATATATATATATATATATATATATGAATTCTATACATAAATAGTATTGTAATCAATAACAATTAAAGATTCAATATATTAATTACTAAACAGGATAAAATTAATAAATTGTATTACGAGTTTGAATATAAATGTTATATTAATATTATATTCATTACTTTCATTATTATTATTATTAATATTAATATTAATAGTGTATCATTAATATTATTATATAAAATATATATACATATATATAAATTTGATATACATACAAATTGTTATAGTATTGTTATTACTAATATTATTATTATCATTAATAATATTAGAATTAGTACAATTAGTATTATTATTAATATTAATATCAGTATTAGTAATATTATTATTTCTAATATACAATATATAAATATGAAAATTTGATATGTATGATTTGTTATATTTATTAATTATTATTAAACTTATCCTTTTATTTATAAATCCTTAATAATATTATCTATTATTATTAATAATAATATTATTAACGCTATTATTAACAATTATCAATATACTTGATATTAAAAATTTGTATTATTAATTAAAGTATTATTTATAATATTAGAAGTAATTATTATTATTAATTTACTTTTATATTTATTTAATTACATAAAATATATAAAGAAATTAAAAGATGGTACGATATTGTTACACATAACTATCATACTATATCTGATTTACAAAATTCGTACAATCAAGGATCCAATCAATGAACGCATCTAAATTCTGTTAGCTATCCAACTTCCCCTTTTAATTTTCTAATATATTTCGGTACTAAGCGAATGATTCTTTTCGAGTTTGTTAAGCTACAAAACAAACGGGTCGTATCATCTTTACAGCTTCAAATATTCGATTACAATACATAATGTTAACCATTACTGAAATTTGAATGGAGGAGGAGAAGAATCAAACAAATGAATACAAAATTTGTTACCTATCAATATCAGTAAATCGTACGAATCTGTTTCCAATCTCTTTCTACTTTTATTTCTTTGTTTCCTTCTTCATGGATTGATTCCATCTGTCGAACACACTTTCTTTATATAACATACGTTGGCCTCAAATTGTGGAGGAAGTTATTTGATTTCTCCATCACCTCATTGTTTATAAATCCATGAGTCATTGATGAAGTGTTCTCGGGAATATGATAGCAAATGATCATTTGCGGGAGTTGATGTTTAAATTAGTAACATAGAGTTAAGTAGTAAACTCGTGAATAATGGAATTACAAAAACATGCTACAATATCTTGTATAAGGTGTCTACTAAGATTCATGAAAAACAAATTTAATAACAAATACGAAATTATCTTATAAAAACAAAATAAAATTAATAATAACTAATAGACATGGTTTCTAACTATTAAAGAATGTTAATTAAACCGTACGGAAATAATAATTCAAGAACTCACAAAGTTACTATCTACAAACTATTTTAAATATAACAAATAATACAATCTAGACATGTTTAATAACGTTTGATTGAAAATTTTTACATATATAGAAATAAAGTTTATAACCTGAATATGGCTTTCAAAATTTAGTTCTCATAATATTAAACTTTTAACTATTTTTACAAAAAAAATTACTTACAAGCAACAGTCACCACATGTTCGATAGTGCGCCTTTACGTAATAAACCAGGAGACAATAAATAGTTAAGAGGCTCGTTCGAACATTATATTAAATAAATAAATTTAATAGAATTGGTAACTCTAATCGTTTAAATTTCATATTTATAAAATTCATTTTGTTCATAAATATGATGTTGCTATTTCAATTATGTTAAAATACCACAACACTAGGAAATTATATAATTAAAAAAGCTGATTGATTTATTTATAAAAATAGAAATAGAGTGAAATTGATTTTTAAGTTTGGGATACCTCTCGTTAATACCTGTTTATATAGGATTTGAATTAAATTTTTGGTGTGCCAACTTAATAATAAATTTGATGAATATTACATTAATTACATTAAAGTATAATAATACATTATAATAAACTTCAAAATTACAATGTAATACAATATATTTAGTTATATATATCCTGATATAATACGTTTTTAAATAAAATTTATATATCACTAAAAATACGATGCAATCCATATTTAAATCTTAGAATATGATACACTATTATGTATTTGTCAGTAGTGTGTTCGATACATTATACTAAATTTTGTTAAAAACATTCTATATATATATATATATATATATATATATATATATATATATATATATATATATATATATATATATATATATATATATATATATATATATATAACACACACACACACACACACACACATATATATATATATATATATATATATATATATATATATATATATATATATATATATATATATATATATATATATTCTTTAATGTACTATACTAGAAAGTATATTGCATATCTTCTAGTTTAATGAAACTTCATGTTTGAGTTGTTTCATTCAAAGTTTTACTCACGATAATTGTAGATTATTTCTGTTTTTAACAACTCTTAGTTGATGCCTTATACAAAAAATTGTGGCATGCATTTTTAATCACGTGTTAATTACTTTTTCTTAACATGTCACTTATTGAACATAGACCTCACTAAAAATGTGGTTTGATAATATCACCAAGAATATCTCAATAATGTATCTAGAATCTGGAAACATTGATTTAAAGATATCACGGGTTATTATTCCGTCAATCCATATATCATTGTTTGTAAATTCATGAGATATGGATGAAGTGTTTTGGGAATAGTATAGCAAATGATCATTTGCGGGAGTTGATGTTTAAATAAGTAACATAGAGTTAAGTAGTAAACTCGTGAATAACGAAATTACACACACATGCCACAATATCTTGTATAAGGGTCTACTAAGATTCATGAAAAACAAATTTAATAACCGATGCGGAATTATCTTATGAAAACAAAGTAAAATTAATAATAATTAATAGTAATGGTTTGTAATGTTAATTAAACCGTACAAAAACAATAATTCAAGAAATCACAAAGTTACTATCTACAAACTATTTTGAATATAACAAATAATACAATCTAGATGTGTTTAATAACGTTCGAGTGAAAAATTTTACATATATAGAAATGAAGTTTATTAGCTGAATGTGGCTTTCCAAATTTAGTTATCATAATATCAAACTTTGAACTGCTTTTACAAACAAATGACTTACAACCCGCCAGCCACAACATATTTGAAAGTGCGCCTTTATGTAATAAAACGTGAGAGAATAAATAATTAAGAGGTACATTGGAACATTATATTAAATAAATAAATCTAATAGAATTGGCAACTCTAATCGTTTAAATTTAATATTTATAAAATTCATTTTGTTCATAGATATGATGTCGCTATATCAATTTATGTTAAATACCACAACACTAGTTTTAATAGGGCAAAAAACATATGAATAGTAGTTGTATATTTATGAGCTGATATGTATGAGAATTAAATAGTAACGTAAAATTATTTAGAAAAATTACCTACAAAAAAGATCACGGTTGTTTATATTTTAGCAAATTTCTCTTTGAGACATTTGATAAAACAAGATTTAGGGAATTGTATAATTAAAAAATTAATCATTTATTTATAAAAATAGAAATAGAGTGAAATTAATTGATTTTCAAGTTTGGGATACCTTCTTTTAATACCTATTTATACATGATTTGAATTAAATTTTGGGTGTATTACATTATAATAAACATCCTAATTACAACGTAATACAATATATTTAATAATATATATCCTGATATAATACATTTATAAATAAAGTTTATATATCACTAGCAATACGATGCAATCCATATTTTAATATTAGAATATGATAAACTATTACGTATTTTCAGTAGTGTGTTCGATACGTTATACTAAATTTTGTTACAAATATTTCTAATTATATATATGTATATATATATATGTATATATATATATATATATATATATATATATATATATATGTATATGTATGTATATATATATATATATTCTTTAATGTACTAAACTATAAAGTATATTGCATATCGTCTAGTTTTAAGAAATCTTATGTTCGAGTTGTTTCATTCAAAGTTTTACTTCACGATGATTGTAGATTATTTCTATTTTTAACAACTCTTAGTTGACGCCTTATACAAAAAATTGTGGCATGCGTTTGTAAGGCCATTTTCACGTGTTAATTACTTTTTCTTAACATGTCACTTATTAAACAGAGACCTCAATAAAAATTTCATTTGATAATATCAACAAGAACATCTCAATAATGTATCTAGAATTTGGAAACACTGATCTAAAGATATCACTGGTTATTATTCCGTCCATCCATATATCATTGTATTAAATCCATGAGACATTGATGAAGTGTTTTCGGGAATATTATAGCAACTGACCATTTGTGGGAGTTGATATTTAAATAAGTAACATAATGTAATTACTAAACTCGTAAATAATGGAATTACAAGCACATGCCACAATATCTTGTATAAGGTGTCTACTAAGATTCATGAAAAACAAATTTAATAACTAATGCGAGATTATCTTATAAAAACAAAGTAAAATTAACAATGATTAATAGATATGGTTTCTAACTATTAAAGAATGTTAATTAAACCGTACAAAAACAATAATACAATAAATCACAAAGTTACAATCTACAAACTCATTTAAACATAACAAATAATACAATCTAGACACGTTTAATAACGTTTGAGTGAAAAAATTTACATATATAGAAAAGAAGTTTATTACCTTAATGTGGCTTTCCGAATGTAGTCCTCATAATATCAAACTTTAAACTGATTTTACAAAATAACGACTTACAACCCACCAGCCACCACATGTGCACCTTTATGTAATAAAACATGAGACAATAAATAGTTAAGAGGCACGTTCGAACATTATATTAAATAACTAAATCTAATAGAATTGGAAACTCTAATCGTTTAAATTTAATATTTATCAAATTCACTTTGTTCATAAATATGACCTCGATATTTCAATTTACGTTAAAACACCACAACACTAGTTTTAAGGGGGCTGAAAACATATGAATAGCAGTTGTAAAATTATGAGGATAAAATGTATAAGAATTAAAATAGTAGCGTAAAAATGTTAATTAGGAAAAGTACCTATATGGAAGATCGCGATTGTTTATATTTGAGCAAATTCCTCTTTGACGCATTTCATAAAACAAGATTTAGAAAATTGAATAATTATAATAAAAATGAATCATTTATTTATAAAAATAGAAATAGAGTGAAAATGAAATTTTTAAGTTTGGGATACCTCCTCTAAATACCTATTTATACAGGTTTTGAATTAAATTTTGAGTGTGTCAACTTAAAAATACGTTCATGAATATTACATTAATTACATTTAAGTATAAAAATACATTTTAATAAAGATCATAATTACAATGTAATACAATATATCTAATAATATATATCCTGATATAATACGTTTTTAAATAAAGTTTAAATATCACTAGCAACACGATGCAATACATATTTTAATATTAGAATATACATTATTACGTATTTTTTAGTAGTGTGTTCAATACGTTATACTAAATTTTGTTAATTTTCTACGTATATATATATATATATATATATATATATATATATATATATATATATATATAATTTAATTTACTAAACTATAGAGTATATTGCATATCGTCTACTTCATATTCGAGTTGTTTCATTCAAATTTTTACTCACGATAATTGTAGATTATTTTTGTTTTTACAACATATAGTTGACGCCTTATACAAAAAATTGTGGCATGCGTTTGTAAGCCCATTTTCACGTGTTAATTACTTTTTCTTAACATGTCACTTATTGAACATAGACCTCACTAAAATGTGGTTTGGTAATATCACTAAGAACATCTCAACAATGTATCAAGAATTTGGAAACACTGATTTAAAGATATCACGGGTTATTATTTCGTCAATCCATATATCATTGTTTATAAATCCATGAGACATTGATAAAGTGTTTATAGCAACTGATCATTTGCAGGAGTTAATGTTTAAATAAGTAACATAGAGTTAAGTAGTAAACTCGTGAATAACGGAATTACACACACATGTCACAATATCTTGTATAAGGTGTCTACTAAGATTCATGAAAAAACAAATTTAATAACCAATGCAAAAATATATTATAAATACAAAGTAAATTTAATAATAATTAATAGATCTTATTTCTAACTATTAAAGAATGTTAATTAAACCGTACGGAAACAATAATTCAAGAAATCATAAAGTTACTATCTACAAACTATTTTAAATATAACAATAATACAATCTAAACATGTTTAATAATGTTCGAGTGAAACACTTTACATATATATGAATGAAGTTTATTACCTGAATGAGGCTTTTTAAATTTAGTTCTTGATATGACCTAAACAAACGGTTTTATTCGTGCGGTGGCGTTAAGCCGCAAGGCTTCAGAATCAGCTGATCAGGGTAGCGAACAGTGGTTTATTATTTATATTTTGCGGGGCCTAAATTTACTTTTGACTTTCTAATGGTAGATGGTGTAAGTTAACCTAAGGTCGTACTTTTGAATGGTTTAATGAATTGAAGATCAAGTGGATAATTGTCTTCTTTTTAAATTACCTGAGTAAAGGATAATAGTTTGTTTTAAGCTAATAGTCCTAAATGCGAAAAAGTAAAGAAAGTGGAAGGATATCCGGAGTATGCAGATCAGGGAAATGTTGACCAAGATATTAGTTTGGGCTACAAAAAGGTAATTATGTTTATGTTAAAGCTATGATTTGAATGGTGTAGATCTGGTTGGATGAGCCAATTACACAGACCTACTTATCTCTAGACTCTCTGAGTTCTCATTGAGTAGTGAAAAGTATGTCACTTGGTTGTATAATTGAAAGGTAACTATACCTCAGAGGTTATCCTCAGTAAAGCACTAGGTTTATTAGTGAGTTGAGCTCTAATCCTAACCCTCATTATCAGTTTAGTTAACTGAATAACAATGTGCCGTGTTGATTGAACACTAATCACAAACGGAAGGAGTCCGTCGAGTTAAGTTGACAAAACCTTAAATGAAAACTAACAACCATTTAATCGTACTAATGATATCATACCAAATCAAACATTATACAGCATTACAGTTGATATACTGAAAGTAAAGCAGATAGAAACCTTGCAGATACCTAGACAGTTGATATGACTTAATCCTAGGGCAACAATCAAACAAGAACATGCAATAGGTTTGGATCATACAATCAAGGCACTAGCTAGATCCTAACAGCTCCTAAGAGGTCTCTTTGGAATAGTCAATAGGCATAATAGGTCATTAATGTCTCAATTCCTAAGTTCCGTGTCCTAAAAGTGCATTATAGGCCTCTCGGGAACTCCGGCCATACCGAGTTCATAGAATCTTCAGGTATAGTATAACCAAGGGTCTTAATCCTATGAAGCAGCTAAGTTCATATAGATGGACAAGTCCTAATCACAACCTAGGTTGGTCAATCCTTAAGATGCTAGCATACAAATCTATTAGGCTCACAAGTTCAGCATAACAATGGTAACCGTACTAATTTAACATAACTACGCTAACCCAAACTTCTATCATGGTAACATACAGATTAATAAAGCTAACATGGTAATATCGGAACGCATTATTAAAGATAAATGGTAGCAATACATGTTTAATACAAAAGACAAGTGTTTCGGATAAAAACCTGAAAAGGCTGAAGAAATCTGCCCGAGATTGCAGGGACTCGCCGGGATATTCTCCGGAAAATAAAAGTTAAGCTAGCTACTACTAAAAACTAACTAAAAAGATTGAAAATATAAAGTGAATTACAAATTGAGTGTGTGTAAAAATGGATGGAAGAAGCCCTTTAAATTGACTTGATTTTTGCCTGCAAACGGCTGGCAGGCCATTTGGCAAGCCGTTTGCAGGGGCCGTTTGGCTTGGTGGCCCATTTTTGTTGCCCGTTTGCATGGCCCATACGTTTGGCTTGGTGGCCCATTTTTGTTGCCCGTTTGCATGGCCCATATGGCAAGCCGTTTCCCATTGTGGCAGGCCGCTTGGCAGCCCGTTTGGCAGCCTGTTTGGCAAACCCTTTGGCTGCCCTGGTCAGCTTGTTTCCTGGATCGTAACTTGATTTTCACCATTTTCGCTCTAGATTCTTCGTTTTAGATCCATTTTACTTGATTCTTTTTGCATCGCCTTCGTAATCACTTAATCTACAAAATCAACCGACAAAGCGATAATTTTGGCAAAGTTTGGAACTTTATGGATTTAGGGCTTAATATCGGGGGTAAAAACGTGAATTTTGGCCGATATCAAATACCGCACACATCGCTTTGCTTGTCCTCAAGCAAAAAGTGGGAATATAAGGTTCTTTCTAATAGATTCTTACTCGCCCACCCTTGGTTCCTTTTATTATGCCTTCATCAGAAGTTGTCACATCTTTCGAAAGTATTAGAGAAAGTTTCGAACTTCAATAATTTTGGTCGTTAGATTTCAATCGCGTCCATAGTGAAAAAGGCGTACTTTCCAAATCTTAGATGTAGAGTATACATGACCAGGCTTCTCACTAGCGGATCACTCATATCACTCAAGGGTTTAGGGTGCCCTAATCTAGTTATGTTGTCGCTCAGAAGCCAGTTGTGTAACAGTTCTCCTCATAGGCTTGGTAAAGCATCGATATTTCCACCGGTTAAGTAAGGACGACACTGATCTTCTTCCTAGGCATTCTTTCAAGAGGAAGACGGGTTGTAGGGTTGGTTGAAGAGTTTTTGGAAAGGTGAAAGGTGTCCAGATCTTTTGATTTTTAAGGAGAATTGATAGATTTTGATTCTTCAGAGTATCCATTTTGTATAGAGAACGGCTTAAATTCCGTAAAAAGTTTCTTCGGAAGATGCGGATTTTGCTAAGATTTTTGTCTAGAATTTTTCTTGGCTCTTCCGGCAATTCTTCTTTGGGCAACTTCTCGAGTTTTTCTTGCCTTTATTCTAGAGACTTCGCTCTTTCATAATCTTTTTTTTGGCATACCCTTTCTTCATAACTTTTGTCCTTTGTTCCTGGTACCCAGAGAGGAAGTGATAATTCACTAAAAATAGGTCTTTGACCTATCAAAAACAATCAGGGGTTCGGAATCTTTTAACATGTGCTTTTGAAGCGAATTTGATCGATCTATCTCTTTATCAATCTCTAGATCTTTTTGAAAAGATGAAAAGGAATGAAGGTGAATGGGTAGTGTATTTTGGGTGTGAATTTGAAGGTGAGAATTTTCTTATTCATCAACTCTTTATGTGAGTTGGTCGATTTTAAATATTTGGAGTGGAAACGGAAACAGATGGCTTTTGTCTACTCTATTCAAAATGATTTCGGAAGGAGGATCGCACCTGCACCACGTATGGTGCTTAGTAACCATTGGCCTCGAAACGTATGTCAAACCCAAGTTCTAACTTGAACCGTACACCAGCACGCTCATCAATCGAATGACAAAGTACTGCAGATTTGATGGGTCATACAAATATACTTTGGGTCTCCTCACTTTTTGGGAGTAGGGGTCATGCTTGGTCATGCGTAGCCTTTTACATATTTTTTTGAAAGAAATCTTTTGACATAAATCATGAGTTTTAGCTTAATCGTTCCGTTCTAATGAATGTTCCGAAAACTAATTTCTAGCAATTTTATAGAATCTTTTGGGTAAAACGAGGTAAGAATTTTTCGAAATTACATAAATATTCTTTGCTAATCACTTTTTAGACAAAATAATTTTTCAAAATTTGGCGTTTTGCGGTTATTATCCTTAAACCTTTACCCAATACCCCACACTTAGAAGAACATTGTCCTTAATGTTCTCTGAAATAGAATATTTTAATATTTTATAAATTAAGGACAGTATCTTCTAGAATTTCTAAGTTTTGTTACGGGGATGACCCCACACTTAGAGATTTTAGTGCATGATAATTGAAAGAGATTTGCAAAAAGATTACTTCCCTACGGTCAGGTTACTCTCCTAGTGCTGGGCTTTTCTACGGTCGGGCTCCTAATGCTGGAAAAGACCGGTCTCTTTGATAAAATTCTGCATGAATAACAGAAGAGAGTAGCATTTCCACTAGATATATAACCTTTTATACAATGCTTTTAAAGATAAAACTAAAAGAAAGTAAAGTAGTCTATGAAATATTCTCCTGGCCATTTTTCGAGCGTTGTCTGCGAAGTATCCATTAAGTCTGAAAGGATCATCGTCATCCTCGAGTCTCGGAAAATACTCAAGCGGCTATCCTACATCCAACTCAGGGCTCAAAAGTGTGTCTAGACAAAGGTCTGATGGCAACTCCAGGTGTGATAGGCTCGAAAATGGCTCCTCATCAGGGATGCTCCCGGTAATCTCAAAAACCTGGGATATGGGTGGCTCTACTGAGATAGGTACTATCACTAAGTGGTAGCCCTCAGGTGGCTCATGAACAGGGATTGTCTCAATGACTGGATCAGGCAAAATGGCTAATATAGGCGGCATGATGGGAGCAGCGTGAGCTGGAACGGCAGCTGAGGCCACTGAAGGAACTGAAACCAGAGTGGAGCGCCTGGAAGTAGCTTATCGTGTTGGCAGAACACGGAGTGCTAGTCTGAATGATGAAGGGCCTAGAGTACTCCGGGGCATTCCTTCACATTGAAGGTATGCTCTGAGAGCTCGATAAAGTCTCTGCTGGTCTCTAAGTAATGCCCATGTAACATCTGGGTCATTCACGGTGGCTCCGTAATGAATCACAGTCTGCAGCTCACGTGTCTTTAGTGGCTCTGGATGCTCAGCGGGTCTCGAAGCTAAATGCCTGCAGCGTCGTACTAGAGGAGCTGGCGGTGCCGTACTGATGTCCTCCTCAACACTCTCAAGGATCAAACGCCTTGGACCTAATTGTTCCGTAGATGGCCTATGCTGATATGTGCTACTCTCCGATAGGTAAACCCTGGGAGTCCTTCTCCTGCGAACTGGAATGCAATAGGAAGCTCCTGAACTTGGCATTTTGCCTGAATACATTAAACAAACTTGTATGTACAAAGCGCAATTATGGCGCTTAGGGTTAGTGCACAGTAAAATATTTTGTAGACTGAAAATAATTTTAAAAATTAAGAAAATCAAAAGGATAACCAAGGGGTGCCTCCCAAGAGCGCTTTGTTTATCAAGTCGTTACAGCTCGACTTTTCCTAGTATGTCTTCAGAATGGAGCGGATTCTTGTAAGCAATCCGGATTGCCCACAGAGCATCGTCTAGTTTCTCGACCCATTTATTCCCATGATGGCCGACGGTACGTTCTAGAATTCTTTTGATTGCTCTGTTAGTGACTTCTGCCTGTCCATTCATCTGCGGATGATAGGCAGTGGACATCTTGTGGGTAACTCCATATTGTTGCATCACCTTCATAAATTGAGTATTACAGAAGTGTGTGCCTCTATCACTTATTGTAGCGCGGGGAGCTCCGAATCGGCATAAGAGTCTTTTCAGGAAGTTGGTGACGACCTTGGCATCATGGTTGGAAATGCTTGAGCTTTGACCCATCTGGAGACGTAATCTACTACTACGAGGACATATTCTTTCCCATAAGACTTAGGGAATGGCCCCATAAAGTCTAATCCCCATATATCGAAGATCTCGCGAGCTTGGATATTAGTCCGAGGCATCTCATTCTTCAGAGATAATACCTTGTCTTTGGCATGTGTCGCAACGCTTTACAAGCTCTTGCGCATCTCAGAATATAGACGGCCAATAAAATCCTGATTCGTAGACTTTTCTTGCGGTTAAGTTTTCTCCATGATGACCTCTAGTTGGTCCGTGGTGACACTGGTGAAGAATCCCTGCTGATTGTTTCTCATCTACGCACCTCCTGATTATTTGATCAGGGCAAATTATGAACAGGTACGGATCTTCCCAGTAGTAGTACTTAGCGTCCCTGAAGAATTTCCTTTTTCGGGATGTGCTCATTCCTTTTTGTACTACTCCAGCAACTAGGTAGTTGCTATGTCAGCGTACCAAGGAGTATCGGTAAATTGTGGTCCTATGTTAGCTTGTCCTAAGCTCATAAGCTGTTCCTCCAGAAATTGTCTCTGATATCTTGTTCAGCAAGTTGTTCCATCGCTGGGTTCTCCAAACGACTAAGATGATCTGCTGCGACATTCTCTACTCCTTTCTTATCTTTGATTTCAATGTCGAATTATTGAAGGAGTAAGATCCTGTAATGACCCAACCCGTCATTTCCGGCCCATAAAATTTTTTCCTTTTTAATATACATTAAATAACACTTTAGGTCCCATTACACAATTTTCAAAACGTATTTGTTATCAAGGTAAGTTCAACGAACTTAAAAACATACAATAATAATTTAAACTCCTGTATACAATAATACGTTAGTTAAATTATAACTCGGTTATTACTCATGACCCATTTAACTAAACCGATATACGTCACATGACCCGACTAGTTACTTTTACACAAAACCGAGCATGGTGATTGGGACTACGCTACCCAATCCTAAATCATGTCCAAAAGAAAGATCTTCTAAAGCAAACTAGCCAAGATCTCTAACCCCACGCTTACCCGAGCCGCCATCACGCGAACCTATAAAAATATCAACAACGAGAGGGTAAGTTAATGCTTAGTGAATGTAAAGATACTATACACCTACATATGCATAAAATGACTACGCATCACCAAGCACAAAAGTAAACACATACCACCTTCGCATAGTAATCAAGCTAATAATGAGCTCATACACAATGTAGCTACATGCTACGTAAACACCAAGCTAACGCCACAAGATTAGCTACAACACAACAATAAGTATATGCGCCTATACAATAAATATAATTAACAACATCAATAAGGTTAACCCCTTAACCTAAACCACATGAAGGTTGGCCGAACTTCACGCGACTCACTACCTTCAAACAACTTGACTATTAAGGATGGCCGAACTTCACGTGCCTTTATGAATCAAACATCACGCGACTCATACCTTAGTCAAACATCACAATAGGGTTGGCCGAACTTCACGCGCCTTAGTGAATCCGAACATCACGCGATTCACTACCCGAATCATCTCCACGACAAATGCTAGCAAAACCCATCGCCAAAGGATTTATCCAACACGCTAGCCAATCACAACATCAAGGGTAGTAACCCAAAACGCATAGGCATATCACATGGACCCGAAGCACAAGAGGAGTCCATTCTCCTACACAAACATAGAGTAAACCCGAGAAAGGGTCACCCTACACACCCGCACCCATCCTATGCATACATACACGTATAGTAAATTTACACTCACCTTAAATGCCTCGATGAAGTGCAATCCAAACCCGAAACTTGCCAATGGAACGTACCTATTCCATTTATAACATAATCATCAATACAAACTCATTTGGACTCTCGACCCACCCAAATGAACAACAAGTGCAAATCACACCCTTTTGCACTTTTAACGCTACTCGAAGGTCGAAAACCAACAAGACCAAATCCTGCGTACCCAACATACCTGAAAGTACCAACTTTAGCACTCGAACGCATTTTAACTCGAGTTTTGCTCGAAAACCCATTTTGACCCTTAAAAAGTCAAAATCTCACCGTTTGCTAGTTTTGACACCAAAACACATTTAAATCGAGTTTATACTTTTAACTTAACTTCTTTAAGTTTATAAACTTAATTAAAACGACAATCGGGCCACAATCATCATCAAACCCTAATTTTGACTCTATTCAAAATTAGTCAACCAATCGAACTCAAATGGTTTCCAATACATCAAAAATCACTAATACTAGTGATTATTCACTCTTTGCAAGTCTTACATGTTTAAACTTGCACACCAAACCCAAAACCCGCCTTCATCACTTATAAATCCGAGTTTTGGTGTTAATATTCAATTAACAACTAATGGGGTTTCATTTATGAACTCACAATCAAAAACCCTAAATTTAGATGATGAACACGAAAATGAAATTCGGATAGAAGACTCACCACTAGTATCACCACGTAGCTAAGAACGAGGAGAACAAAATTGCCTCTCGCGCCAAAGATCGAATCCCGCTCCTTCACCTTTGAATCACACTTTGATTGATTTGGGGTTTTGAAGTTTTGGAAGAAAATAGAAGAGAAAAAAGGAAAACAAATGAGAGAAATGAAATGAGAGAAATGAAATGGGTGGATGAGATTTAAGATCCCAAATCTGGCACACACGCGAAATGACCGAAATGCCCTCGATACCTCTTAAAATTACAAAATTCGGAACCAGTTTGCCTGCGTGGTCGCGCCGCGACGTCAAAGGTCCGCGCCGCAAGATCAGTCGTGGTCTGGGACCCTTTTTACCCGTGTGTTGTTCTCGAAACCATTGCAAAAACCGCACCGCGACTAGGAAGCTCCGCGCCACGATGATGAACATGTTTTGACCATTTTTCTCGTATCAACACCCTTCCACTCGTACACGCTTGGTTCTCTTCATTCACGAAACATACAAACACTTAGAACACGTATAACAACTCTTCGATCACTCTCGTACCCTTTACACACATGCATGCAACGTGTATACATATATATCTACATTTACTTATACATTCTTCGTTCACACATTTGAACCCTCTAAACTCCCACCTTGCATACCCACTTACATCGTTTTGTGCACATATTTACCTACTTACATGCATGCTCGCACTTCATAACCACACATCCCAACTCGTATGTTATTTCGTTAAACTCATCGTACGCTATCTATATATATATTTAGCACGTATTTACATCTATATATATTCGTCATACGTTGCTTGCACTATATATATATATATATATATATATATATATATATATATATATATATATATATATATAGTGGTAGGATCAAGAGGGAAGTAACCATTCAGGGGGAAGCGAGGGGAAGCAAAACTTTTTTTTCATTTTTTGAAAAAACTTTGTTCACGAACATTATAGATGAGATGAAAATATGAACATTTAGTAGAGACACTTTGTGATAAATATTTTTATTTTGGCGGGAAAACGCTTGAGGAAGTAATATATAACAATTATCGTGTTTTTCGAGCGTGTTTTGACGTTTTAGCTATTGGGGTTTATATATTAGGGTTTAGATATTAGGGTTTATAGGGTTTAGATATTAGGGTTTAGAAATTTAGGGTTTAGGGTTTAGATTTAGGATTTAGTTTGAGTTTTTAACACGAACGGTTTAGAGTTTAGGGTTTAGGGTTTAGGGTTTAGGGTTTAGGGTTTGGTGTTTTGGGTTTATGGAATAAACCCAAAACACCAAACCTTAAACCTTAAACCCTAAAACCTAAACCCTAAACTCTAAATCAGGCTAAATTTTAGTTCACAAAACATGGAAAAAAAAACGTTCATATTCTTCACGAACAATATTATCTTGAATGTTATTTTTGTCGATCATTTTCCCGCCTAAATAATAACATTCATCACGAAGTGTCTCTTCTAAATGTTCATATTTTCGTGTGATCTTGATGCCGGGAAAAAAAAATTCAAAAAAAAAAAGAAAAAAATAAAATTTTGCTTCCCCCCGCTTCCCCCCGATTGGTTACTTCTCCATTGATCCTGCCCCTATATATATATATATATATATATATATATATATATATATATATATATATATATATATATATATATATATATATATATATATATATATATATATATATATATAACGTATGAAATTCGGGTCTTACAGATCCATCGTAGGAGTCTCGGTTTAGCATCTTGCTTAGTGAATAGATACTTTAAGGCTGAATCATCTGTGTAATTACATGAACGAATAACTCATACGGGAATCATATTAGAAAAGTTTCATAACTTATATTAACACAAAGCAGAATAATAATCATAGACCAACTATTATCCCTTAGAAGGTTAAGCTAAGTGTTGCATATCATTCAATAGGCAGGACTTAATGCATATGCTAGATATGTGATGTGCATAACTAACATCTCAATTCTTCATGTTCAATTCAATTACATGATACATATCAATCTTGTGATGAGGACCAACATGCAAATAGACTGACAAATTATATAAGCTATTAAACACCAAGTAGATCAACTCAAGTTACTAGCTGAAATTCAATTACTACTAAGTTCTGATGCAATCATTAATTAAACAAATCTAAACAGAGGATCTTCGATTAAGCCTAACAATATCAAACTCTATTATATAGGTGTAATTCAAATTAAACAAGTTGATAGTGCTCTAAATGAACATATATTTCATAGCATTATCCTTCAAGAAAGACAAGCTTTTAGTTGCAATTGTTCTAATTTCAAGTAATTATCGTTTAAATAATAAAAGGTGAAGACAAAAGACAGATTCGACGATTTGAAGACGCAAATGACCAAAAATCTCAAATGTACAAGATACAATCCAAGTGGTTCAATTTATTGATGAGAAACGTCTCAAAATTACAAAAGTACAAGCCGCAAAACGCAAAGTACAAGATATTAAATTATACGAAAAGGCGTTCGAAAATCCGGAACCGAGACATGAACCAACTTTCAACGCTCGAAGCAACGGGGCTGAAAGTACAAGTCAACTATGCACAAGAATATAATATAATATTTAAATAATTCATAATAAGAATAATAATAAATAATAAAAAGTTGTTAATTGAGCATAGTTAAGGGGTCATAAGTGAAAATTTCAAATCAATATTTGCCTATAAAAGAAAGGCATTCGGAGGCTTTCAAACTACACTTTTTCAATTCTCTTTCTCTTAAACGTATGTAATATATATATATATATATATATATATATATATATATATATATATATATATATATATATATATATATATATATATATATATATATATATATATATATATATATATATATATATATAATTTTAATTTAAGTTTAATAATAATTGAGTTATTGTAAGAAATGTTTTACGGGTTTTAAGTCGAAACTCTGTCCGTGTAACGCTACGCTATAAATAATCATTGTAAGTTATGTTCTTCCTTTTTAAATTAATGTATCGTAACTAAGTTATTATTATGCTTATTTAAATCGAAGTAATCATGATGTTGGGCTAAATATTAAGATTGGGTTATTGGGCTTTGTACCATAATTGGGATTTGGACAAAAGACCGACACTTGTGAAAATTGGACTATTGACTATTAATAGATGGGGGGTATTGTCTAATTGAGTGACAACTCATTGGAATCCGTCGAACCTATCTTCAAATTATTTAATCTAATAATTAATAATGATTGTAGTTGTCCTATTTAGTGACGTTTATTTGGAATCTTTTACAATCATTTAATTAATTATTCGGGTTGGGTAATTGATTATTCAAACTGATCAAGTGGATAAATTAATATTCATAATTAATGAAAACAGGAGTGGATTACATACAGTGATAACTGGTGTAATTGTTGACAGAAGTGATAACTGCGTCACAGTTTAAATCCTCAATTAGTTGGAATATTTGACTTCGGGTATAAGGGTAATTTGACGAGGACACTCGCACTTTATAGTTATGACCGATGGACTGTTATGGACAAAAACCAGATGGACATATCAAATAATCCAGGACAAAGGACAATTAACCCATGGTAATAAATTAAAATCAAAACGTCAAACATCATGATTACGGAAGTTTAAATAAGTATAATTCCTTTATTTTATATCTCATCGTACTTTCATTTATTGTCATTTTATTTATCGTACTTTAAATTATCGCACTTTTATTTTTACGCTTTATTTATATTTTTAATTATTGTACTTTTATTTATCGTCATTTACTCAACGCTTTAAAATAAGTTCTATTTATATTTAATATTTTTGCATTAGGTTTTGACTGTGATATAAGACTTAAAATCGACAAACCGGTCATTAAACGGTAAAAACCCCCAAAGTTACCTATAATTACTATATATTACTAAATCTAGTTTAACTACTTAATTAACTAATTTACCCTAGTAGAGCACCCAATAAAAGTGTCCACGGATCGACCTCCCGGACTTTACCCTAACTATATTACTATACGATAGGTATACTTGCCTTTTGTGTTTTAGTTTAATTTAGGTGATTTCCAGTAGTAAATAAATATAAAACTGATAGCCGTTTCATACACACTCTAGAACACATCAAGTTTTTGGCGCCTCTGCCGGGGACACTTTTTGTGTCTTCACGAGGTATTTAAGTTTTTTTTAGTTAGATTTTGTAAAATATATAAATTTTAGATAAGTATAGTTTGAATTTTATAAAAAAAAAAAAAAAAAATAGCAATAGCTAAGGTAAACATATATATTATTGAGCATAGCTAAGTATCATAACACACACTATTTGATTAATTCACTTCATATGATCACTTTAAAAATGCAAATTAACAGTTCAAGTTAAAAACGATGAAAAGGTAACCATGTATGACACTTTAAAGCTACATCATGTCAATTAAACGCACAATTTTTACAATGTAACACCACTATTAAGTAGAGACACCTACACAATAAGACACGTCAAATTATGGACTAATTACCAATTACGTATAAAAATTCATAAACAGTTTAATAAAAAAGGTCATAAGTCACACTAAAGTTTGAGCTATCGTGTGCTAGTCAATCAACTAATTGTGAAATACTGTTAACTATACATGTTTAATCAAAGATATATTAATTTAAATATAATAATTTAATACATATAATAATATAATAACATTGAAATAAAATATAATAATATAATAATAATTTCGAATCAAATTTGAATCGTAAAGTTTTAAAAAGTCGTATTTATTAAATACTTCAGGGGTATATTATTTAACTTATAATTAATAATTTCTATCATTTCGTTTTTATGTGAATAGTAAATTAATAAATTTCGTTTCATTTACTATTCAATGAATAGTAAATGAATTAAAAAAGAGAGAGAGATTAGGTGCGATTAGGTGTAAATGTCTCGTAGCTAAGAATATTTCATAGCATTACTCACCTAGTTGAAATAATAATTACAAGCCGATTTAGGTGACTGTGTCTTTTCAAATATTCAAATATGACACCCTAGTAGTGCCTCTAGTTTAAATAATAAAAGAACACCCTAGTGGTTCAAGTTTTTGTCAAATTACGTATAAAAAAAATAAAAATAAAAAAAATCTTAAAATCTTGAAAAACACAAAAATATTGTAAATTTACGATTCACTTAGAGTAATTTTACCTTAATTTTAAGTTTAGTTTTGCCGTAGTTATTTTTATACTTCTAGATTTTTAGGTTTTGCCGTAAAATCCCTTAAGTGCCTTTTCTTTAGATTAAGATTTAGGTGCTTTAGAATTTTGCGACGCTGTTTATAAATTTTAGTGCCTTTTAAGTTATTGTCGTTTTGGATATAGAATTCCTTTTAAGCCTTAATACCTTTAGGCGCAACTTTTTAGATTAAGTTTTTAGACTTTTAAGTTTCGACGCGCTACTTTCTTATTATTATTTTTCGACACTTTATTTTTTTTGACATTTTTCGACGCGCAATCTTTTTCTTTCTTATTTCTCGACGCTCTAGTTTTTAGGACATAGAATTTTCTATTTCTTCTCTATAATTTCAAACGAAAAAATATTTTAAGCGATTAAATTTATAGACATCCAAATTTTCTGGTTCGTAGTAATAGTTGGATTTGTTAGTGGTAAGTTGTGGGCTTCCGATTTAAAGGGTCCTGGCTACCTGCTGCATCTATTGGCTATTCGAAACGTGGGCAAAATCAGAAAAGTCTATTAATTTGATAACTTATATAATTTTTATATTTATAACTAATAGGATACTCAGTGAATGCACCGAGCGAAATGTTCACCACCTTTCATACGTTCACCACCTGTAACCCGATCAAGACATCTAGCCAATATTATCGCCGTTGATTTTTCTTTAAAATCGTCATCTAGTCGAGCAAGTACTCCAATTCAAAATTTCGATAATCCATCTTTTGAACCCGATTTCACAATTGAGAACTCGGAGGATATTCAAGGACAATTCTAAGATCCTGAACTGAAAGGACCCCTCCTAATCCATCCGGACGAAGTCTATATTGATTACAAATGATTCACAATAGTTGATTACATCGTGAGGTACTTGACCTCTATATGATACATTTTACAAACATTGCATTCGTTAAAAAAAAACAAACTTTCATTTACATCGATAGTTAACAGCATGCCTACCATTTTATAATATATCCATCTATAATTGACTTAATAATAATCTTGATGAAATCGATGACTCGAATGCAACGTCATTTGAAATATGACATGAATGACTCCAAGTAATGTCTCTAAAACGAGCAAATGCACAACGAAATACTTCTTTCATACCTGAGAATAAACATGCTTTCAAGTGTCAACCAAAAGGTTGGTGAGTTCATTAGTTTATCATAAATAATCATTTCATAATTTTAATAGACCACAAGATTTCATACTTCCATTTCTCATAAACATACGTCCCATGCATAGAGACAAAAATATCATTCATATGGATTGAACACCTGGTAACCGACATTCACAATATGCATATAAGAATATCCCCATCATTCTGGGATCCTCCTTCGGACATGATATAAATTTCGAAGTACTAAAGCATCCGGTACTTTGGATGGGGCTTGTTGGGCCCGATAGATCTATCTTTAGAGTTCGCGTCAATTAGGGTGTCTGTTCCCTAATTCTTAGATTACCAGACTAAAAAGGGGCATATTCGATTTCGATCATTCAACCATATAATGTAGTTTCAATTACTTGCGTCTATTCCGTAAAACATTTATAAAAGCAGCGCATGTATTCTCAGTCCCAAATATATATATTGCAAAAGCATTTAAAAAGGGAGCAAATGAAACTCACACATATAAATATTTTAAAACAGTTAATAAAGCATTTGCATGTATTCTCAGCCCAAAAACGTAAAGAGTAAAAAGGGCAAATGAAACTCACACATATAAATATTTTAAAACAGTTAATAAAGCATTTGCATGTATTCTCAGCCCAAAAACGTAAAGAGTAAAAAGGGCAAATGAAACTCACGCATATAAATATTGTAAAACAGTTAATAAAGCATTTTCATGTATTCTCAGCCCAAAAACGTAAAGAGTAAAAGGGATTCAAATGAACTCACGCATATAAATATTGTAAAACAATTAATAAAGTATTTGCATGTATTCTCAGCCCAAAAATGTAAAGAGTAAAAAGGTAAATGAAACTCACCTAATGTATTTTGTAGTAAAAATACATATGACTATAATGAATAACTGAACAATGCAGGGTTGACCTCGGATTCACGAACCTATATCAAGTATATATATTAACACACATAATTGCAATCGAACAAATTTATATATTATAGGTGATTTAATTGTTATTTTAATTATGTGTTTCATTAATAACCTAATTATTTACATTTATTAATATTTAATATAAAAGTATTACTATAGTTATGTTATATATATTAACTATGATTTTATATAACTAATAGTTATGTGATAAATAATCTTGAAAATGATAATAAATAACAACTTGTTTTATTTTACAATAATAATAATAATAATGGTTATTATGATAATAATATTGGTACTAGTATTAATAATAACAATAATAATATAAAAATAATTATTTTGTTGTCAAAATAATAATAATAATAATAATAATTGTGATAAAAATGATAATTTTTCTAATAGTGATAATAATAGTAATAAAAATGATACTTTTAATAAAAATGATAGTTTTAATAATAATAATAATAATAATAATAATAATAATAATAATAATAATAATAATAATAATAATAATAATAATAATAATAATAATAACGATAACGATAACGATAACGATAATAATATAATAATAATAATGAAAGTATTAGAAAGGCTACCTTTATGTATAAGCCCTTAAAAAAATAAACGCCTCTGCATGGACTCGAACCCACGACCTCTCGCTTAACTATCAACACTTCTAACCATTTTTCCATTTTTACCTTTCTAACTAAACACCCTGACTAATTATATTTAACCCGTGTTTCGTTTCTCTTCTTAAACTTAAAACCCATTTTATCACATCTCTATTGTCCTAATTATCATTATAACCATCCTCCAAATCATTAACTCGTATCATCACCCTTCGTTCTAACATCATCATGAAATAATCCCGTAATCATAATCATCAACGTATTCATCATTGAACCATTGTTATTTGTGGATATTTGAGATTAGTTACTAGTATATCATTCTGGCCCATCTTTGTTTCGGCCCAACAGTAGACTCGCAAGCCCAATTAGAAAACTCCAATTCAATTAGGTTTTAGGTCTGGTGTTTGATCGATAGAAATTATTTGCAGAGTTCAAGATGCTCCGGTCGTGAAGTTCTTCGAACAGGCGATTACCAGCGGTGGTTCACAACAGTTCTTGATAAAGATGCTTGAAGGTAATTATCAGCTCGATTAAATGGTTTGATGAGTTATGGTTTATTAAATTAACAGGCGGTTCGGATTGAATTTATCAAGCAACAATTGATGAATAAATGGAGGAGGGATCAATGGAAAATTTTCTATAGATCACGACTAATTGTTTTGCTAAAGTGAAGTCGATTGAAACAACCGTTGGAAACTGCAATCGACCAAGAACAGAATCAGGTAGTTCTTCATGGTTTTAAATTTTTTTTTTTTTTCGGAATTTGATGTGTTTGCAGATGTTGAAATTAACATACAATCTTCTGAAAAATTGTGTATCAATTGTTCGTGAAACAGATTGATTATTTATAAATTTTTAATTTGTTTCAATTTTAAACAATGCAAATCCAGTTGCCTTTTTGATTATATGTTTTGACTTTGAAATTCATTCTTGAATCTTGATGTTAGTATCTGAAAAATTGTAAATAGTCGAAATAGATGAATTCTAACCTTCCTGTAATAGAAATTTCAAAGATTGATTTGAATGTGGGCATCTGACTTGAACAAGCCCCAAACAGAGAAAAAAAAATAGATAGATGTGTTTTTCCTTCGATTTGGATTAGCAGAAGTTTAGATAGAAGTAAGAGATATTACTACCACTATAATGATCCAATTGACGATTGTTTTGTAGCTAAATGGATTCGACAGAAAGTATTGAATCAGGAAAAATATATAAAAGTAGAATGTGACTCCTAACCGATTTTGTATTGTAATTCTTGTTTGAGATTGACTTGTTATCCAGTTTAGAGACAAACACATCAATTTAATACAGTAGATGGGGATGTGAAACTAATTTTGGATTCTTATCTGAATGAATTCGCAAGCCAATTTATTAATAACAATAATATAGATATAGATAATATTTATAATAATACAATTACTATTCTAATTCTAATAATAATAATAACAGAAATAATAATAATAGTATTTATAATAATGATAATTATATTAATAGTAATAAATAATAATGATACTAAAAATCCTAAAAATTATACTAATCACATTATTACTGATAATAATAATAAATTGTATTAATTTCTAGTAATAAATACTATAACAATAATAATATTAATAATAATAATATTGATAAAGATAATAATAACAATACATAACTATTAATAATAATTAAAATTGTAATGTTACTACTAATTACGATATGATTAATGATAACAACAATACTACTAATACTACTAATAGTAGTAATGAAAGTAATAATAATATTAGTAAAGATAGCAACTTAAATATAACTAATACTGATATAAATTATTAATATTAATATTAATAAAAATAATGGAAGTAATAGTAATCTTATTATAACAACTATATTTTAAATGGTTAATATTATATTATTAATTATGTAATATTTAATAATCATATAATATATTATATAATAACTTTTATTGATTCTTTAATTTTATATATTATAATATACCTATAATAGTTATACATAGAAGTCATATGTCTTTATATATAGATTCATTTTAAATTATACATAATTATTTTACATATTTAGTTATAATGTTTATTTTATATTTTTAATTTATTATATATACTTACATTTATATATATATATATATATATATATATATATATATATATTTACAAACAATTGTTCGTGAATCGTCGGAAATGGTCGAAAGTCAAATACATTCATAAAAAAAAAATAGTTCAAACAATTTGAGACTCAGTTTAATAGACCTTGCTTATCGTATCGAAATCATATAAAGATTAAGTTTAAATTTAGTCAGAAATTCCCGGGTCATCACAGTACCTACCTGTTAAAGAAATTTCGTCCCGAAATTTGAGTGGGATGGTCATGGCTAACAATAAAAAATGTTTTTTTATGACGATTATGAGTTGATAAATAGAGTTTTATCATTATGGAGTAATATAGATAAAACGATTCGATCATGTGAAACGTACGAGTGAAGCTAACACGCAATAGTGAAACAAGAAAGACAAGTTTCATCATAAATTTTGACTAGTCATGGTTGAATTTAGAAAATAAAGTTCGCCTTAACTTTTGACATTGTCTTGATTGAATTCCGGAATTCAAGGAATTTAAAGAAAATCTTCGAAATCTAAAAGATTTGATTCTTCAGGATTTATGGAAATTAAGGTCTCTATAATTAAATACGGTGATCTGCCTTGATTACTCTGTCTGATATTTTCATTATAAATTTACCTTTTCCGTTCCATTTGTTTTCACCACTTCTATACTTAATTCCCAAATTCAAAAGATTTATGAAAATGCTTAACCCTGTTTTGATCCTTGTTCTTATTCTAACTATCGCAATGATCGTTCTTCTTTTCCAACTCCCACCTGAAGAATTTGTTTATTTCTATTATGCTCTAGGGATTATTGTATTCATAATCCTCCCGTGTCTTTATATTGCTATACGCACTGATATCCACAGTTTGTAATTTCGGTGTTGTTGTTGGGCTTTATATTTTCCCTTATATATCGGAGCTTCATGTTCTTGTTTTCTCTTCTCGACTTTAAATCAAGCGAATAATGGTCCAGAATTCGTAGGTATAGAATTTCGAATGAATTTAATGTTCTAAACAAGAAAGAACGTAATAGCACGATTTGATTTGTCAAATTACCAGAATCACTGAGAATAGAACTATCAAGAATATATTTTCTTGATATGTTCAGAAATTAAGCAGAATGAAAGAGTTATGTAACATGACACATGATGATGTTATAGTCTGTGAATCATCACGTTCCATTAGAAACTCAGCATGACTTACTATAATATAATCACGTTGATCAAGTGTCATTATATTATACTAACTCATGCATCAGTTCCCAACATTACTTCAATAACATTCATATTCTAAACTCGAAAGTTTACAGAATATAGAAACTAACAGTTTCTATATGATGTAATACTGATTGCACGAAGAGATTAATGATTTTAGATAAGAATAGTTATGAAAATATCTTCAGAAATATGGAGGATATTTATAATGAAAGATATGATAATATCTTTGAATATCTAAGATTAAAGGATGATGGAGACTTTTGTCCGCAAGGGTTTAGAGTAAGGAGCAAGATATTCGCTAAAGACTTCAGCAGGCATTGAATCTTTTGGATTCTTTGAAGTCAAACTTATTCTTTGTGATTTGTCCACGGTTTCTTTTATAGTTTCGCATAATTCGCCTTCAGGTACTAAATTTTTCTATTGAATGTTTCCAATATAATGATACACGGGAAGCACGAAGAGGTATATAATTTTGGACGAGAATATTTATGAAAATATCCTCAGAAATATCGAAGATATTGATGATGATATTTTGGAATTTCTAAGTTCGATGGTTGATGGAGAAAGATTTTTCCGCAAGATTTTAACATGAATTCGGAGCAAGATATTCTCTAAAGATTTCAACGGATCCAGAATTATCTGGATTCTTTGAATACAGAGTATGGTCCTTGTATTTGTCCTTGGTCTTCTTCATGGTTAGCTCAATCCGTTTTCCAGTTCCAACTTTTCTGAGCTTTTCCAACATACTATTCTTTATCATCAAACTTTCGATGATTAAGGTCGTTTTACGATTGTCTATGGTTTCTGCTGCTTCATTCAACTTTTTCAACATTCAGAGTATTGATTTGTGACTGAGTGTTTTTCAGAATTTCAGAATAAGAGATCATAATTCTAAGAGATAAATGTTATATGTATACATATAACATTTGATGTAGACATGCTGCAAGATTTCAAAATACTAATTGCTGATTCTCGGTAATTGGTATGGCAGTTCTTGTTACAAGGTGCGGATGAGTTCATGATAAGTCTTTAATAGATAAATATAGTGATTTGTCAGAGAGATTTAAGCCAAGGAGCAACGAGGTTGTTGGTACATCCGCTGGTGATGTGGGGGAATATAAAAGGTTTTCCAAGTAACAGTAAAAGAGTACGCATATAAATCAAGGTTATAATAAGGTTGTTTCGAATGAAAAGTCGAAGTTGACTTGCTAGAGCTGTGACAAAATTGATTAATTTGGAAAGAGATTACAAAGATATTTTCGGTAATAATAACGCTAAAGGAATTAGCACAGCTATGCTTTAAACGTTTACTCAAGTTCCGAATGTTTTCAGGTGCATAACTATATGCATCGATCTTGTTTTCCGTAGATGAAGTGCGGCTGGTTCATCCTCTCGATTGAGGTGTTTTCAAGTATCATGAAAGGTTTGAACGCCGATCGTAATCGTCAAGATATAATGAAGTTTAGGATGAAATCAAGTGGCAAACTTGAAGAATTGTTTTGTTTCATATGTTATAATCAATATTTTATTTCATTTTAATTGTCCAATTTTATTAGTCCACAGTCGATAGTCCACAGTTGACAGTCCAATAATTCATATATAATATAATATATAATATTCGAATTAATTAATACGTATCGTTACCCATGTACATGTCTCAGACTCGATCACAACTCAAAGTATATATATTATTTGAGAATCAACCCCAACCCTGTATAGAGAACTCGATCATTAATGGATATAGAGTGTCTATGGTGATTCCAAATAATATATATAGATGTGCCGATATGATATGTCAAAACCTTGTATACGTGTCTCGATATTTAAAGTGCGTAAAAATAAATAACAGAAATTTAAATGACGATAAATAAAGTGCGTAAAGTAAATAACAGAAATTAAATGACGATAAATAAAATTGCGAGAATGTAAATTGCGATAAATAAAATGTAATCAGTTAGCTAGGAACAATTAGCTAGGAACAGTTAGCGTGGATTCTTAACAAAATTTCTCATAGTTAATTTGTTTGTTTCTAACAAATTTTATTTTGTCAAATGTTTTCTTCATTATGCCACTTGTTGGATTCTGATAAATCAAAATCCAAATATGAAATTGGATGAATATGATTATTCTGTGGTGAACGGATTTGTATATCGGTGGATGTAAGTAGGATAGTATATGACTGTTGAAACAGATTCGAAGAACGTACAATGTAACTTTTTAATGTGAAATTTAAATATTCCTCGGGTATTACCTACCCGTTAAAATATTTTCACCATTAACAGTTTGTACAAGAGAATTTTTAATTACCATCTTTATGAAAACATATATACATATATATTTTCTTCAGATGTATTCATGGATTTAATGAGTTAATATGATATTAAACTCATTTGCTTTTCGGTTGGAACTAGAATAAATAATCTCTAAAACTTTAGAGATTACATATTCACCATGTCGAACGAAGATAAATGAGGTAGAACGATACGTAGAACGAAGATCATACTCAAAGTACAGATGACGATATTGAAGCATGGATTGTTGATGGTACTGGTGCTGTTATTGATGGTACTGTTGGTGCCGGTGATGTTGCTGAAGCTGGTACATTTTGCACCATATTCTCCGAATTGATTATTCGAGCGCGAAGTTCGTTGACTTATTACTCCAGGATAATTGTCGGTCGGAACGAGTGGATGAATAAGGTTCAGAATTGTGGATAGAATATAATCTTGTCGAGTTACCCTGGAAATGAGACTGAAAATGGTGTCTCGAACAGGTTTGCCGGTAAACGCTTCAGGTTCATGTTCAAGAGATGAATTCGGTTGGTGGAAGGGATTACCTTCTACGCGTTTCCATTAATTAAGTCGATTACGAACCCATCAGATGAATTGATAATGGCTGATTGGTTGATTCATGCTAATGACGCTATTTTCGGAGTTTAGGTGAACATCTATGTCGGAATAGCTGTCGGAATAACTATCGGAATAGCTATTGAAATCTGAGGGACTCGAACTGGTTGCAGGATTCATCTCGTACGATCAGATGAAGGATTTTCAATAAGAAATAGATTATAGGATGTAGATTAGTACCCTACAATACATAATTTACATATGCATATATAATACTAAAATCCCATAAGTTATGGAGGAATCTACGGAATTTGTCAGGCAAAGGTAAAAATAACAGATACGCTATGATATGAATTTATCTATACACTGTCTATGCAATAGAGGCAGTAAGACATGTCTAGACTATGAATGATAAGCAAGTAATTCCTAAGGATGATAAGCAGATGATTTCCGACTGAAAATGATAAGCAAAACTTTTGACATGCAGACATGGTTGAAGTCCAGACTCACTAATGCATCCTAACGACTTATCAGTTAGACACACTAATGCCGACATGGTTTGCTAAGACCACCGCTCTGATACCAACTGAAAGGACCCGTCCTAATCCATCCAGACGAAGTCCATATTGATTACAAGCGATTCACAATAGTTGATTACATCGCGAGGTACTTGACCTCTATATGATACATTTTACAAACATTGCATTCGTTAAAAAAACAAACTTTCATTTACATCGATAGTTAACAGCATGCCTACCATTTTATAATATATCCATCTATAATTGACTTAATAATAATCTTGATGAAATCAACGACTCGAATGCAACGTCATTTGAAATATGACATGAATGACTCCAAGTAATGTCTCTAAAACGAGCAAATGCACAACGAAATACTTCTTTCATACCTGAGAATAAACATGCTTTCAAGTGTTAACCAAAAGGTTAGTGAGTTCATTAGTTTATCATAAATAATCATTTCATAATTTTAATAGACCACAAGATTTCATACTTTCATTTCTCATAAACATACGTCCCATGCATAGAGACAAAAATATCATTCATATGGATTGAACACCTGGTAACCGACATTCACAATATGCATATAAGAATATCCCCATCATTCCGGGATCCTCCTTCGGACATGATATAAATTTCGAAGTACTAAAGCATCCGGTACTTTGGATGGGGCTTGTTGGGCCCGATAGATCTATCTTTAGAGTTCGCGTCAATTAGGGTGTCTGTTCCCTAATTCTTAGATTACCAGACTAAAAAGGGGCATATTCGATTTCGATCATTCAACCATATAATGTGGTTTCAATTACTTGCTTCTATTCCGTAAAACATTTATAAAAGCAGCGCATGTATTCTCAGTCCCAAAAATATATATTGCAAAAACATTTAAAAAGGGGGCAAATGAAACTCACACATATAAATATTTTAAAACAGTTAATAAAGCATTTGCATGTATTCTCAGCCCAAAAACGTAAAGAGTAAAAAGGGCAAATGAAACTCACACATATAAATATTTTAAAACAGTTAATAAAGCATTTGCATGTATTCTCAGCCCAAAAACGTAAAGAGTAAAAAGGGCAAATGAAACTCACGCATATAAATATTGTAAAACAGTTAATAAAGCATTTGCATGTATTCTCAGCCCAAAAACGTAAAGAGTAAAAAGGATTCAAATGAACTCACGCATATAAATATTGTAAAACAATTAATAAAGCATTTGCATGTATTCTCAGCCCAAAAATGTAAAGAGTAAAAAGGCAAATGAAACTCACCTAATGTATTTTGTAGTAAAAATACATATGACTATAATGAACAACTGAACAATGCAGGGTTGACCTCGGATTCACGAACCTATATCAAGTATATATATTAACACACATAATTGCAATCGAACAAATTTATATATTATAGGTGATTTAATTGTTATTTTAATTATGTGTTTCATTAATAACCTAATTATTTACATTTATTAATATTTAATATAAAAGTATTACTATAGTTATGTTATATGTATTAACTATGATTTTATATAACTAATAGTTATGTGATAAATAATCTTGAAAATGATAATAAATAACAACTTGTTTTATTTTACAATAATAATAATAATGGTTATTATGATAATAATATTGGTACTAGTATTAATAATAACAATAATAATATAAAAATAATAATTTTGTTGTCAAAATAATAATAATAATAATAATTGTGATAAAAATGATAATTTTTCTAATAGTGATAATAATAGTAATAAAAATGATACTTTTAATAAAAATGATAGTTTTAATAATAATAATAATAATAATAATAATAATAATAATAATAATAATAATAATAATAATAATAATAATAATAACGATAACGATAACGATAACGATAATGATAATAATATAATAATAATAATGAAAGTATTAGAAAGGCTACCTTTATGTATAAGCCCTTAAAAAAATAAACGCCTCTGCATGGACTCGAACCCACGACCTCTCGCTTAACTATCAACACTTCTAACCATTTTTCCATTTTTACCTTTCTAACTAAACACCCTGACTAATTATATTTAACCCGTGTTCCGTTTCTCTTCTTAAACTTAAAACCCATTTTATCACATCTCTATTGTCCTAATTATCATTATAACCATCCTCCAAATCATTAACTCGTATCATCACCCTTCGTTCTAACATCATCATGAAATAATCCCGTAATCATAATCATCAACGTATTCATCATTGAACCATTGTTATTTGTGGATATTTGAGATTAGTTACTAGTATATCATTCTGGCCCATCTTTGTTTTGGCCCAACAGTAGACTCGCAAGCCCAATTAGAAAACTCCAATTCATTTAGGTTTTAGGTCTGGTGTTTGATCGATAGAAATTATTTGCAGAGTTCAAGATGCTCCGGTTGTGAAGTTCTTCGAACAGGCGATTACCAGCGGTGGTTCACAACAGTTCTTGATAAAGATGCTTGAAGGTAATTATCAGCTCGATTAAATGGTTTGATGAGTTATGGTTTATTAAATTAATAGGCGGTTCGGATTGAATTTATCAAGCAACAATTGATGAATAAATGGAGGAGGGATCAATGGAAAATTTTCTATAGATCACGACTAATTGTTTTGCTAAAGTGAAGTCGATTGAAACAATTGTTGGAAACTGCAATCGACCAAGAACAGAATCAGGTAGTTCTTCATGGTTTTAAATTTTTTTTTTTTTTTTTTTTTTTTGGAATTTGATGTGTTTGCAGATGTTGAAATTAACATACAATCTTCTGAAAAATTGTGTATCAATTGTTCGTGAAACAGATTGATTATTTATAAATTTGTAATTTGTTTCAATTTTAAACAATGCAAATCCAGTTGCCTTTTTGATTATATGTTTTGACTTTGAAATTCATTCTTGAATCTTGATGTTAGTATCTGAAAAATTGTAAATAGTCGAAATAGATGAATTCTAACCTTCCTGTAATAGAAATTTCAAAGATTGATTTGATTGTGGGCATCTGACTTGAACAAGCCCCAAACAGAGAAAAAAAAAATAGATAGATGTGTTTTTCCTTCGATTTGGATTAGCAGAAGTTTAGATAGAAGTAAGAGATATTACTACCACTATAATGATCCAATTGACGATTGTTTTGTAGCTAAATGGATTCGACAGAAAGTATTAAATCAGGAAAAATATATAAAAGTAGAATGTGACTCCTAACCGATTTTGTATTGTAATTCTTGTTTGAGATTGACTTGTTATCCAGTTTAGAGACAAACACATCAATTTAATACAGTAGATGGGGATGTGAAACTAATTTTGGATTCTTATCTGAATGAATTCGCAAGCAAATTTATTAATAACAATAATATAGATATAGATAATATTTATAATAATACAATTACTATTCTAATTCTAATAATAATAATAATAACAGAAATAATAATAATAGTATTTATAATAATGATAATTATATTAATAGTAATAAATAATAATGATACTAAAAATCCTAAAAATTATACTAATCACATTATTACTGATAATAATAATAAATTGTATTAATTTCTAGTAATAAATACTATAACAATAATAATATTAATAATAATAATATTGATAAAGATAATAATAACAATACATAACTATTAATAATAATTAAAATTGTAATGTTACTACTAATTACGATATGATTAATGATAACAACAATACTACTAATACTACTAATAGTAGTAATGAAAGTAATAATAATATTTGTAAAGATAGCAACTTAAATATAACTAATACTAATATAAATTATTAATATTAATATTAATAAAAATAATGGAAGTAATAGTAATCTTATTATAACAACTATATTTTAAATGGTTAATATTATATTATTAATTATGTAATATTTAATAATCATATAATATATTATATAATAACTTTTATTGATTCTTTAATTTTATATATTATAATATACCTATAATAGTTACACATAGAAGTCATATGTCTTTATATATAGATTCATTTTAAATTATACATAATTATTTTACATATTTAGTTCTAATGTTTATTTTATATTTTTAATTTATTATATATACTTACATTTATATATATATATATATATATATATATATATATATATATATATATTTACAAATAATTATTCGTGAATCGTCGAAAACGGTCGAAAGTCAAATACATTCATAAAAAAAAAATAGTTCAAACAATTTGAGACTCAGTTTAATAGACCTTGCTTATCGTATCGAAATCATATAAAGATTAAGTTTAAATTTAGTCAGAAATTCCCGGGTCATCACATGAACCACTAATCATTCCTCCTGAATCACAAACCGTTAAATCAAAATCGTCTAGTAATTCAGATTCAGCAAATTCAAAAATGGAAGTAACAGAACCTCAAAGTATGGAAGACCGAATGAGAGCCATACACACGGGCCAAGGTCACGCCATTAATCAGCCAGATGTTAGAGCATCAAATTTTGAAATCAAAGGATAAATCCTACACATGATCACCAATCAGTGCCAATTTGGTGGTACAACAAAAGAAGATCCAAATGAACATCTTCGAACTTTTAATAGGATTTGCAATCTATTTAAAATCCGAGAAGTTGAGGATGAAACTATTTATCTTATGTTGTTCCCCTGGACTTTAAAAGGAGAGGCCAAAGATTGGTTAGAATCGTTACCTGAAAGAACGATTGACACATGGGATGTTTTAGTTGAGAAATTTCTTCAAAGATTCTTTCTGACATCTAAAGCCGTGAGACTTCAAGGAGAAATTGCCACGTTCGTGCAAAAGCCAAATGAAACATTATATGAGGCATGGACAAGATTTGGAAGGATGTTGAGAGGATGTCCTCAACACGGTTTAGATACTTTTCATATAGTACAAATCTTCTATAAAGGCATAGACATCGCCACACGAAAAGACATCGACACAGCAGCTGGTGGTTCCATTATGAAGAAAACCGCAACCGAAGCTCACAAAATTATTGATAACACAGCCTCCCACTCACATGAGTGGCACCAAGAAAAAGATATCTTTCGTTCATCTAAAGCGGCTAGAGCCGATTCTAGCCATGACATTGATTCCATTTCCGCAAAGATAGATGCTTTCGAGAGACGAATGAAAAAGATGAATAAAGATATTCACGCAATACGAATCAGTTGTGAGCAATGCGGTGGACCACACTTAACAAAAGATTGTCACATCGAACAAACAATGGAACAATGTGAGAATGTTTCCTACATGAACCAAAGGCCGGGAAATAATTATCAAAATAATTATCAACCGCCAAGGGTAAACTTCAATCGAAATCAGAACATTCTTTACAATCCAAAAGGACCCGATAATAACTCGTATAACCAATAAGGTCCGAATAACCAACCAACTCAAAACAACACTTTCAATCAACAAAGACCCAGCTTGTATAAACCACCACAACAAACCGAAGAGAAAAAGTTAAATCTGGAAGAAGTGGTATTTAAGCTAGTTGAATCTCAAACACAATTTATTGAAACTCAAACCCAAACGAACGAGAGGTTTGATCAGTTATTTAGAACTCAACAAGCTTCCATTTTGAATCTAGAAAAACAAGTAGGTACTCTTGTTAGATTGATGAGTGAAAGGGAACAAGGAAAGCTACCGAGTAATACTGAAGAAAATCCTCGAAATGAAAATGTTAACATGGTTTCAACAAATTCTAAAAAACCAGCTCCAGAAGATGGGAAGGTTTTAGATGTGAGTAACAATGAAGAAGTTACAACACCACCACCACCACCCGAGTATGTAAAACCGGTGGTGGCACCATACAAACCACCCATCCCGTTTCCAAGAAAAGGAGTTGAGTATGAGCAAGTAATGGGTAATAAAGTTTGTGATACCTTTGGAAAGAAGAAGAAGAAGAATAAGAAAGTACAAGAAACAAAAACCATAAAGATAAACCCGGTGAATACAGTTCTACCAAAACCTCCACCTAGAGTAGGTGATCCGGGTGAATTCATTGTTCCTTGTCTACTTAGTGATTGTGTCATGTATGATGCACTAGCAGATTTAGGTGCAAGTGTGAGTGTTATGCCTCTTTCATTATATAAGAGATTAGGAGTAGGTGAGTTAAGTCCAACGGAAATGAATGTTCGACTCTTTGATCAAACCATTAAGCACCCAGTTCGAATTGCTGACAACCTACCCGTTCAAGTAGGTAATTTAACCTTTCTAGTCGAATTTATTGTCATTGACATAGAAGAGGACCCAAACATTCCTCTAATTTTAGGTCGACCATTCTTAGTGTCCACCGGGGCGTTATTTGATATAAGAAAGGGTAGAATGACACTTAGTAATGATGAAAAATCAATCACCTTTATAATTCGAAAGTCTAAATCTCCTCCAACCAAAACCGTTGAACCAGCAAAAACGATTGGTAAGAAACATGTTGTTTTACCAACTCCAACGGTAGTGCTTAACAATAATAAAATGCCTAAGTGTGGGGAAAATGAAGTAACACCTAATGATGACCTGATAACAAAGAACCCCGTTGTTGATACGAAATTAAATGATCCCGTTATTAACAGTTCAATGAAGAAACTTTTTAAACGGGTTTATGATGCTAGAAGTAAGGGGAATTTTAAGTTATGTAACCGGTTAGTATCCAATCTATCGCCTAAAGAAAAGGCAAAACTAGTTGAATTTGTGGATATTACAGAAGAAGCTGGTCACTGGCTTAAAGCAAAAGTCACAGATATGCAAGTTAATTATGGTCCAAGAGAAATTGACGATGAAGCTAATCACAATTTCAACACCACAGCTACCTAAGTGTGGGGAGATTCAAATGTTCTAAAAAGAAAACGCTGTCTAGAGTTAGTTGTTCTGTTCTCGTGTAGTTCCGAGAATGGAATCCGATTGGTCTTTTCCACTAGCAGACACTAAAGAACTAGTTTTCTCCCCCCATTCTGAATTTTTGTTTTGTAGGTTTTGTATATGCATTTTTAAATTTAATTTTTGTGTGATTTTAAAAAACAAAAATTTACTTTATTTCATTAAGTTTAAAAAATGATTTCTAAAATTCATCGTAAGTTGAAGACTAGGTCATGAAACCGAAATTGCTTTACCCGAGGGCGGGGCGAAAAATTTTGTTATCATTATTTTTAATTTTATTGATCTAAAGTATACAAAAAAAAAACCCAAAAATCTTTACTTTTAAAACAATCGCTTTAAAAACGATAAATTTTAAATTTTGTCGAGGGACGGACTAGGTAAACATACCGAAACTACCTAAAGTAAAAGGAAACAAAATTTTAAAAATTATTCATTTAAATTGTTTTAATAAATAAAGATTTTATAAAAAAAATAAAAATATATAAAAGTATGTATATATATGTTTGTAGTTATCTCATGTACAAAACAGGGTAAAACAGCGCATTTTCAAAGACTGACATTAAAGTTCAGCAAAAGCTACTAATTTTGACGACAAGACGCAAAATATCAAATGTGATATAAAATAATATGTTTGCAAACTCGGTATTTTTAATCACTTTTCTACACTAATCACCCTCATGAATTTATAATTATAGTCTGATTTCATGCAAATGAGGGCATTGCATGATCTCAAGTGTGGGGAAGGGTTATAAATTCTCTCGGGTTTACACTTAGTTTAATTGCCAAATTTTGTGAAAATTTGAAAAATTTTCAACTAAATGAATTCAAAATCATGTTTATACATATTTATGAACGATAAAACTAGGTTATAATACCGAAATTATTGTTACCTCGGAGAGAACATAAATGGAGAAACAACCCAAAACGTTAGAATTCATTTAAAATGGAATAGAGGAGAATAAAAAGGCAAAGAAAAAAATAAATAAAAGCTAAGTGTGAGAAGAATTTACCAAGTTATTTAAAACACATATCACATATGTTTGTACAAGATTATTACATGTACTTTTGTTTTGAAAGATTTTAATCAGTTTTACCCGATTTACTGTAATATATTTGAAAGAAATATGGATCTACACGATGAATCAATTCCATCATTAAAAGGAAGTAAAGTGTTCCGAAAAAGACACGCGCTTCTTGATTTAGGTAAGGAAGTTGTTGTCTAGACCAGCTGTAGGTTGACAAAAAATCAAGAAAAGTCATCTCTAAAATCAGCAGGAAATCCACGGACCTCAGCATCAAACAGGGTCGTCAAGTGGTCAGACTTATCCTAACCATGAGAGGATCTGTCTCGTAAAATGGGGAGGGCACCATGCAAATTAGCTTGATAAGACTAATGAATCAGACCCCTAGAAAGGATAATCTCCTTAAAGATTAAAAATCAGCATTTAAGACTGATATTACTCAATCCTTGAGATTGACCTTAAAAATTGAGAATTACAACTCATGGAATTCAATGATATCTAAACTCGAGCTTGAACGAGAAAATATTTTGATCAAAATTAAAATCGATTTGTTTTCTGAAAACCCATTTTCAATGCGTTCATTACCATTGAACGTAAAATCCTAGGAATTCACCTGGAATTCATTAGGTCACCTGAACCAAATCGGGTATCAACCGTAAGAACGGTGGTTGCATAGCATGGTCGAAGACAGGACCTTGTGCCAGACCGAAAAACTATAGGGTGATCTTTACTATTGCTCCTACAAAGGATAGTAATGGCATCCGACACGATATAGACCATAATCAAAAGCATGTCAAGGGACATTGCCTTAACAGTTGCTTGTTCAACGCTTTCCTTTACAACCGGACGGTAGTTTACCGAAAGGTAATATACGGAGCAAGTAAACTGGACGTGTTCCTTTCCCAATACAAGGTTAGCAAGTGGGTGACACAAAACCGCAAGTTTTGAGCTAAAATTTTCAAATCTGAAACCCACAAAACCCACAAAAACAATTTACAAACTCCGGTGAAGGGTTATTTCGAAAAACTTATCTAGGGTAAAAGCTAGATTGAATTTTCAAAAGATCAAATGTTTTCATAAAGATCCAATTTCCTTAAAGGATCTAAATTTTCATAGTCACGTGGGACTGTAAACCACAGCGTTACTATCATTGTTTATACCGCCATATCAAAATCACTGATGTACAAAGTGTGAGAATAAAAAAGTGATTCGAGTGAAGTGTGATTTTATTTCAAGTTCCGTATTGCTTGAGGACAAGCAACGTTCAAGTGTGGGGATATTTGATAGTGCTCTAAACGAACATATATTTCATAGCATTATCCTTCAAGAAAGACAAGCTTTTAGTTGCAATTGTTCTAATTTCAAGTAATTATCGTTTAAATAATAAAAGGTGAAGACAAAAGACAGATTCGACAATTTGAAGACGCAAATGACTAAAAAGCTCAAATGTATAAGATACAATCCAAGTGGTTCAATTTATTGATAAGAAACGTCTCAAAATTACAAAAGTACAAGCCGCAAAACGAAAAGTACAAGATATTAAATTATACGAAAAAGCGTTCGAAAATCCGGAACCGAGACATGAACCAACTTTCAACGCTCGACGCAACGGGGCTGAAAGTACAAGTCAACTATGCACAAGAATATAATATAATATTTAAATAATTCATAATAAGAATAATAATAAATAATAAAAAGTTGTTAATTGAGCATAGTTAAGGGGTCATAAGTGAAAATTTCAAATCAATATTTGCCTATAAAAGAAAGGCATTCGGAGGCTTTCAAACTACACTTTTTCAATTCTCTTTCTCTTAAACGTATGTAATATATATATATATATATATATATATATATATATATATATATATATATATATATATATATATATATATATATATATATATATATATATATATATATATATATATATATATATATATATATATATATATATATATATATAATTTTAATTTTAATTTAAGTTTAATAATAATTGAGTTATTGTAAGAAATGTTTTACGAGTTTTAAGTCGAAACTCTGTCCGTGTAACGCTACGCTATAAATAATCATTGTAAGTTATGTTCTTCCTTTTTAAATTAATGTATCGTAACTAAGTTATTATTATGCTTATTTAAATTGAAGTAATCATGATGAAGGGCTAAATATTAAGATTGGGTTATTGGGCTTTGTACCATAATTGGGGTTTGGACAAAAGACCGACACTTGTGAAAATTGGACTATTGACTATTAATAGATGGGGGGTATTGTCTAATTGAGTGACCACTCATTGGAATCTGTCGAACCTATCTTCAAATTATTTAATCTAATAATTAATAATGATTGTAGTTGTCCTATTTAGTGACGTTTATTTGGAATCTTTTACAATCATTTAATTAATTATTCGGGATGGGTAATTGATTATTCAAACTGATCAAGTGGATAAATTAATATTCATAATTAATGAAAACATGAGTGGATTACATACAGTGATAACTGGTGTAATTGTTGACAGAAGTGATAACTGCTTCACAGTTTAAATCCTCAATTAGTTGGAATATTTGACTTCGGGTATAAGGGTAATTTGACGAGGACACTCGCACTTTCTAGTTATGACCGATGGACTGTTATGGAAAAAAACCAGATGGACATATCAAATAATCCAGGACAAAGGACAATTAACCCATGGTAATAAATTAAAATCAAAATGTCAAACATCATGATTACGGAAGTTTAAATAAGCATAATTCCTTTATTTTATATCTCATCGTACTTTCATTTATCGTCATTTTATTTATCGTACTTTAAATTATCGCACTTTTACTTTTACGCTTTATTTATATTTTTAATTATTGTACTTTTATTTATCGTCATTTACTCAACGCTTTAAAATAAGTTCTATTTATATTTAATATTTTTGCATTAGGTTTTGACTGTAATATAAGACTTAAAATCGACAAACCGGTCATTAAACGGTAAAAACCCCCAACGTTACCTATAATTACTATATATTACTAAATCTAGTTTAACTACTTAATTAACTAATTTACCCTAGTAGAGCACCCAATAAAAGTGTCCACGGATCGACCTCCCGGACTTTACCCTAGCTATATTACTATACGATAGGTATACTTGCCTTTTGTGTTTTAGTTTAATTTAGGTGATTTCCTGTAGTAAATAAATATAAAACTGATAGCCGTTTCATACACACTCTAGAACACATCACAAGTTTATCACTATTACGCTATTTAACTTAGTTGCATGCAATTCAATTTAACAAGTTTAATGGACTAGATCTAAACATGTAGCATGAATCGAATAATAGATCATTGGATCAAGTACTAATCAATCCTAAAATCATGTTATCTATTCATTAAGCATGGAAAACAAGTATATTAAAGTACAACAGATTCAAAACAATTCAAATATTATCACAAAAACTCGACCATACAGATCTGGAAAAGAACCAGAAACTGTATGCATGAAGCACACGAAGCCAGCGTCTTTGTTCTAGACAAGCCGGTGGCATCATCTGATTCCCAGATGAAGTTTAGTTTCCATCCACGTAACCACTATAAAACGTTTAGTTCATGATGGTATACGAACAGAAACAAGTAAAATAAATAAAACTGGATAAATGATAAAGTAAAGATAGAATCATACCTAAAAAAGGTAGATGTAAGAAACTTGAATAATTAACTTGAATGATTCTTGATTAAAATGGAAAATAAACTTAATCTAAGGGTTTTAGAGAAAACCGTAAAAGAAAAATGAACATAAACTGAATTGAATTGAGTTTTAAATTGAAAACTGTAACAGGAGCCCTCTATTTATAATGTTCAGAAACAGTGCCCAAGCCGGCGGCTTCAGTGGGAAGCCGGCAGCCTTCTTGGGTGGGTGACTCCTTCTGCAAGTTTAACTTGATCCGCAAGCACAAAACGCGTAACCGTCCTAGCCAAGCTGGCAGCTTTGGTGACAGGCCGACTGCTTCAAAGATCCTGTAATTTTTTTGATTTTGTTTCCATTTTTACTTGAACTTGGTCGACAAGTCGAGAAACTGTGTAAACTAGGCTGGCGGCTTCAGTGGAAAACCGACGGCTTCAACTGAATTTTGCTTGGTCAACAAGTTCATCACATTCTACGATCAATTCTGGAACATCCTGGCATTTTCAACACCAAGCCGGCTGCTTCCTTTCATCCTGGTCGGCAGCTTCATAGCCTTTTCTGCAATTTTTCCTGTTTTTGATCCTGTTTGATACATAACTTTGTAAAATCATTAGAAATACCTTTTTCCCTTTTTACCCATTTTAGTGTGTTTTAGGATTAAAATGTCTTTGAAACGCTAAGATAACTCCTCAAAATGTTATCGAAAAACTGTATAATTTAGGAGTTATCAAATTCCCCACACTTAAACCTTTACTTGTCCTCAAGTAAACTTTATAAATCATAACTTTAAATGGGTATAAGCTTGAAATAAAATTTAAAATCAAAAATATGTCTTAATAAGAAGTTAGCTTTTATTATTCGTAAGAACTAGTCTGAACCAGACCAAGGATTACAAGCAGTCCTAATGTTTATTAAGTCAGATTTATACAGTTTGGTCATCATTGGACTCTTTTGTTTTCTAACTAATACTTTTAAAAATGTGTGGTTCTCGTTGGAACTCTTTTCTCTTGCTTTCATCACTCTTATTGGCCTTCATTGGGCTCTTTTACTTTTCATTTTTTTTGCTTTCATGCTTAGCTTTTTGCTTTACACTTGGCTATTTTTCTAAATTAGCCCTTATTTGGGACTCTTTTGCTGCCTCGGTGGTCCATGCTTATTATTCCATATGGTAGTGGCTATAAGTTTGCAATCATTTCACAATTTTTGGCTTTTACTTCTTATCTTAGACAAGTAATCCGATCTCAAAATTGAGAGTAGTCCTATTATTATTTTTAAGATTAAGTTAGTAAAAAGACATAAGTTTGACTAAGAGTTTATACTAAAAAAATTATAATTTGTACCCATTTTTCAACTTTCTTGGAAAAATTATAGTATCTTTTAATCTTTTTAAGTAAGTAATCATTTCCCTCCCCACACTTAGATTATGCAATGTCCTCATTGCATTTATAATAATTAATAGAAAATAAATGAAAGACATAATTGAAAATAAGGAAAAGAGTGATGTTACTTGATTGTAGGATCATTGAATGAGTACGGAACACTTTACGAACTTCTTTTGAATTAACAATAAATAACTTGACATAATTTTGTTAAACAATGCAAAATATAACATAAACATAATATTTTATTAATAACTTCATCACTTAAACATTTTAACACATAGGAGCTATATTGCTCTTACATTAAATAAACAAAACAAATAACAAAACACTTTAGAAAACATAATCCTATTAAACATATACGGATAGGTAGTTTTGATTATAGAGTCGGTTGCGCGACTAATTCTTCCGAAGGAATTACTCCTTAGGCTCATTTTCCCCATACTTATTCTTCTCATACTTATTTAACATTTTAAAATTCAATGTGGTGTCAAGACCCCTACGAAATGACATTTTAAATTTAACATTTAACTCATGGATTTGCTTTCTTACTTCAGCACTAAGCTTGTATTGCTCTTTTATGAATTCGGTCACTATTTTATCAACGGTGAAATCATCATCCTCTTCCTTATTAGTTTTAACCATCTTCACATTTGTTCGAGGAACTCTAGAGCTTGGGACCAACGGAATAGATTCAAAGATGACACCATAACGAATGGTCAAAGTATTATTAGTATAGTTAATGATGGCATGAGCAGTAGCTAGAAACGGAGATCCCATGATTAAAGGAGTTATTTGATCTTCTTTCATGTCCATGACCACAAAATCAATTCTATCGAAAGTATAACCAACAATAATTTCCACTTCTTTGACAACCCCTAACGACTTATGTAAACGACTATCAGCAAAGCAAACACTCCCTTGAATAGGTTCCAATGATGGTAATCCTAAGCCATTGTAGACGGAGAACGGTAAACATTAATTCTAGAACCAGTATCAGCTAATCCAATGATAGGAATGGGACCACGAATTAAGCAAGGGATTTGGAATTCCCCTGGGTCAGTACGCATAACAGGAATTTCAGGTGATGCATATGGGTTTACGGGATCAATTGTGAATGAATAAAGAGGGCAGAAACCTTCTTTTCTTTTTTCTTTCAATTGTTTCATAGTATCAGCTAACCAATCATCTTTATTTTCACACTCCAAATTTTCAGATTTTTTACTAGTAACTTCATCACTTTCATCAGCCTTTTTATCAACCTCTTCTTCTTTCTCATCAAATAACTCTTACATAAAGATTACCTCATCACGATCAAAACCTCAAACTTTAGCATCTTTTAACTTATCTTCTTCATTAGCAGTCAATTTCTTGATTTCTTGATCATACTCTTCCTCTACAATTTCAAACTCCCATAAGTATCTTAAACCAGGTTCATAAATATCAACCTTATTCACTTCTCTAATCACATTCACCTTTTCAAAACGAACTTCTTTAGCGACTTCAGATGCAGCAGGAACTTTTCCCTCGACAAGTTTGAATAACTTAGTAACATTACGTTCTAAGCTTTGAATGGACGCTCGATGATTATTTTGCACTTGGGAAAGTTGAGCTTTTATGTTATCATTAGCTTCATTTTGATTCTTGATGAAAGTTAGGGTGCTTTCTTCAAGATTAGACTTCTTTTCGAATTGAGTATTAGGAGATGAATTTGGAATGAAGGGTGCTCCAACAGGAAAGAAACCAGGTGGATTTTTATTATAGTAGGATAAGGTGTATTATAATTATTACGGTAGTTCGGGTTTCCTTGAAATTGATTCACATAAGAGACGTTTTCAACCTGCTCCATAGTAAAACTAGCAACACAATCTTTCGTAGCATGAGGACCTTGGCATTTTTCACAACCTACCTTAATCATATGCATTTCTTTGGTAAGCTTTTCAATTTGCCTTCCTAAATTACCCAGTTGCACATTCATAGCCTTAACCATATCTTCAGAATCATAACTAATAGATTTTACTGAACGAGAAATGTCTAAGTCTTGATGCCATATGTGGGAATGAGCAGCTAACTTATTAATTAATGTTTCAGCTTCTTCGGCAGTTTTACTCATAATATTTCCTCCAGCAGACGTATCAATCTCTCTTCTCGTAGCTATATCATAACCTTTATAGAAAGTAGTTACCTTTTTAAACTTATCCAAACCATGTTGTGGACAACCTCTAAGCATTTGACCAAATTGAACCCATGCAGAGTATAGCGTCTCATTAGTTTTCTGACGAAAATTAGCAATTTCAGTTTGAAGGGTTACAGTTTTGGACGCGGGAAAGAAATGAGTTAGAAATTTTTCAACCATAGTATCCCAACTAGTGATATCACTTTCGGGCAAAGAATTTAACCATTCTTTAGCTTCATCTTTTAACGACCACGGAAACAAATGAAGATAGATGAAATTACTCTCGACATTATTAATATTAAACAAATTACATATGTCCTTAAAATTTCGAATGTGAGAATTAGCATCTTCTTTTTCAGTACCCCTAAATTGGTTATCCTTAAGTAGGTGAAAGATAGGACCCTTAATATCAAAGTTTTCAGTTATAGTTGGCTGAGTAATAGCGTGACCTAATCCTTCTTGACCTGCTTTCATTAACGCTTCCATTGAATTTTCAGTAGTCATTTCGATGTCTGAACCAAAAAGAGATCCCAAATTAGAATCAGGACTAGACGGTGCATGTAGTGACCCGAAATTTTCCATGTTTATATATATTAATTGAGATTGATATTTACATGATTAAATGTTTCCAACATATTAAACAATCAAACTTGTTAAGACTTGATTAATTGAAATATGTTTCATATAGACAATTGACCACCCAAGTTGACCGGTGATTCACGAACGTTAAAACTTGTAAAAACTATATGATGACATATATATGGATATATATATAGTTAACATGATACTATGATAAGTAAACATATCATTAAGTATATTAACAATGAACTACATATGTAAAAACAAGACTACTAACTTAATGATTTTTAAACGAGACATATATGTAACGATTATCGTTGTAAAGACATTTAATGTATATATATCATATTAAGAGATATTCATACATGATAATATCATGATAATATAATAATTTAAAATCTCATTTGATATTATAAACATTGGGTTAACAACATTTAACAAGATCGTTAACCTAAAGGTTTCAAAACAACACTTACATGTAACGACTAACGATGACTTAACGACTCAGTTAAAATGTATATACATGTAGTGTTTTAATATGTATTTATACACTTTTGAAAGACTTCAATACACTTATCAAAATACTTCTACTTAACAAAAATGCTTACAATTACATCCTCGTTCAGTTTCATCAACAATTCTACTCGTATGCACCCGTATTCGTACTCGTACAATACACAGCTTTTAGATGTATGTACTATTGGTATATACACTCCAATGATCAGCTCTTAGCAGCCCATGTGAGTCACCTAACACATGTGGGAACCATCATTTGGCAACTAGCATGAAATATCTCATAAAATTACAAAAATATGAGTAATCATTCATGACTTATTTACATGAAAACAAAATTACATATCCTTTATATCTAATCCATATACCAACGACCAAAAACACCTACAAACACTTTCATTCTTCAATTTTCTTCATCTAATTGATCTCTCTCAAGTTCTATCTTCAAGTTCTAAGTGTTCTTCATAAATTCCAAAAGTTCTAGTTTCATAAAATCAAGAATACTTTCAAGTTTGCTAGCTCACTTCCAATCTTGTAAGGTGATCATCCAACCTCAAGAAATCTTTGTTTCTTACAGTAGGTTATCATTCTAATACAAGGTAATAATCATATTCAAACTTTGGTTCAATTTCTATAACTATAACAATCTTATTTCAAGTGATGATCTTACTTGAACTTGTTTTCGTGTCATGATTCTGCTTCAAGAACTTCGAGCCATCCAAGGATCCATTGAAGCTAGATCCATTTTTCTCTTTTCCAGTAGGTTTATCCAAGGAACTTAAGGTAGTAATGATGTTCATAACATCATTCGATTCATACATATAAATCTATCTTATTCGAAGGTTTAAACTTGTAATCACTAGAACATAGTTTAGTTAATTCTAAACTTGTTCGCAAACAAAAGTTAATCCTTCTAACTTGACTTTTAAAATCAACTAAACACATGTTCTATATCTATATGATATGCTAACTTAATGATTTAAAACCTGGAAACACGAAAAACACCGTAAAACCGGATTTACGCCGTCGTAGTAACACCGCGGGCTGTTTTGGGTTAGTTAATTAAAAACTATGATAAACTTTGATTTAAAAGTTGTTATTCTGAGAAAATGATTTTTATTATGAACATGAAACTTTTTCCAAAAATTATGGTTAAACTCAAAGTGGAAGTATGTTTTCTAAAATGGTCATCTAGACGTCGTTCTTTCGACTGAAATGACTACCTTTACAAAAATGACTTGTAACTTATTTTTCCGACTATAAACCTATACTTTTTCTGTTTAGATTCATAAAATAGAGTTCAATATGAAACCATAGCAATTTGATTCACTCAAAACGGATTTAAAATGAAGAAGTTATGGGTAAAACAAGATTGGATAATTTTTCTCATTTTAGCTACGTGAAAATTGGTAACAAATCTATTCCAACCATAACTTAATCAACTTGTATTGTATATTATGTAATCTTGAGATACCATAGACACGTATACAATGTTTCGACCTATCATGTCGACACATCTATATATATTTCGGAACAACCATAGACACTCTATATGTGAATGTTGGAGTTAGCTATACAGGGTTGAGGTTGATTCCAAAATATATATAGTTTGAGTTGTGATCAATACTGAGATACGTATACACTGGGTCGTGGATTGATTCAAGATAATATTTATCGATTTATTTCTGTACATCTAACTGTGGACAACTAGTTGTAGGTTACTAACAAGGACAGCTGACTTAATAAACTTAAAACATCAAAATATATTAAAAGTGTTGTAAATATATTTTGAACATACTTTGATATATATGTATATATTGTTATAGGTTCGTGAATCAACCAGTGGCCAAGTCTTACAATTGTGGCGTAAGGGGTCACAAGTCTTGGGAATGTTCGGTACCAAAGGGTGGTAGTATGGTGTGCTTCAATTGCCAAAAGGAAGGACATCGTAAGTCGGAATGTCCCAAGTTAGCGGGGACGGGTGCGGCCAGGAGACGTTAAGGTACGTTTAATTTTGATAAATATGTCTTTTGATTATTTATTAAATGCCGTTTGAGTTTGAGCTGCGTGCCTTTGTTGTGCATGTTATGCTACGGGTGACGTTCCTAATGGAAGTACCCTGTGTTGATGTTTGATTGACGGGCGAAGGGCGTAAGACTTGGCGTAACCAAGCATTCCTTAGTATTTGGGAAACGTTTCTACCAAGCCACGGAAATGGTTTTGGTGTTTGATTGTTAAGCGCGTGTTCGCTTTGATGTGGAAGTGACGAATCATGAGGTTCGTCGGTTGGTTGGAACCCTTGAGATCGAGTGTTTTAAATCTCGATGGGTGTTGGTAATGGAGTCTTTATGACGCGACATTAGGTGCCTCTTTTATACCTACTAGCGTGGTGTTCGACTCCGATTGTGTTGCGGTACACTTTTCGTTCAAAGTGTTTAAGGGTTGGTTAAAATCCTTCGTGTGCTCAAGGTTGGAGCAAGATGTGGTAATGGGTCGTGCGAACCCAATTATTGGTAAAGTCTACCTTTGGTAGCATTGTACGAGTGTACGAGATGCGGTTATGGAACGTAATTCTAAGTGGGGGAGTTACACTCCCGCACGAGGAAGTTTTAGTGTGAGATTTCGGATGATGCTATTGGTAGATCCGGAAAAATGTTGTCGAGACCTGGTTGGGTCGATTTGTGGTAGAGTACAATTTCGGATAAATTGTACTTATGGTTTGGATTTGAATCATCACCGAGGTGGTAACGTGGTAAATCTCATTGAGAGATAATGGACGTGTTTGACGAGCAAGGTGAGATCCTCCGGTTAAGGGAGGTGTGTGTCGGGTTCTCTTGTGGAGAATTATTGTTTGGTACCTATGTTTGGTATAGGTGATTCTTGCTTGATTATGGATGGTTAGTGTTCCGCTAGGGTTCACTATAGTGTAGCAGAGCGCGATGTTGCATTACTCGTTGTTTGAGGCCGAAAGTGCGTATGTGATCGATGAAGCATGATCTTCGGGTCCGCTGACTTCATCGTGGTGTTGATGATTAATGAAGCATGATCTTTAGGGTCCGCTGACTTCATTATGGTACGGTTGATCGGTGGAGCATGATCTTCGGGTCCGCTGACTTCATCGTGGTGTTGAGATCGGTGAAGCATGATCTTCGGGTCCGCTGACTTCATCCGGTGTTGAGATTGGTGAAGCATGATCTTCGGGTCCGCTGACTTCATCATGGTTGTGAATCGCGTGTGGTTTCGGATTCACGATGACGCGTGTAGTTCGGTCATCTTATTGGAATGAATCTCGTGCAGTTCGGATTCATGGTGACTCGTGTAGTTCGGTCATCTTATTGAGGTAGTAATCTCGTGTGGTTTCGGATTACTAAGGCTCGTGTAGTTCGGCCAACCTCGATGTTGTGGAAGTGAATCTCGTGTAGTTCGGATTCACAAATGACTCGTGTAGTTCGGTCATTCCTCCGGGATAGTGACTCTCGTGTAGTTCGGATTCACTATGGCGCGTGTAGTTCGGCCATTCCCGATTGTTGTTGTGGTGAAGGTAGTGAGTCGCGTGTAGTTCGGATTCACTAAGGCGCGTGTGTTTTCGGCCAGCCTTCGTATGTTGTGTGATCCGTCGGTTGTTTTATACACCGATGGTGGGGTCGTAAGGACCGGGATGTTTGATCTATTGGTTGTTTTATACACCAATGGTGGGGTCGTAAGGACCGGGATGTTTGATCTATTGGTTGTTTTATACACCAATGGTGGGGTCGTAAGGACCGTGTTGTTTGATCTATCGGTTGTTTGATACACCGATGGTGGGGTCGTGAGGACCATGTTGTGTGATTAGTGATGCGATAGCCGTGTTTCGCTCACATGTTGTTACGGGTGTGACTAGAGTCGATTTTGTACACCTTTGGATTTAGCGTTGCCATAGTCGGTTGGGCGCTATCGGTTCTAGCCGTTGGATTATATGTTACGGTAGTTGCGTATTGGTCGTATTGCGCACTACAAAGGATGTATTGTGATTGGTGCTATCCGTAAGGATTCGTTTGGATCGGTCTTCATCGGTTCGGGTTGTTGACCTTAGGTTGGGACTTGGGTGCTTTTAGCGTTGTACTCGGTAATAGTACGCTAAGGGATTTATATCTCGGTACGAGATTGGTTGAGTTTTCCCGATGTTAGGGAAGGAGCATGGTTTTAGTGCTCGGATTGTGGATTTGAGAAAATCGCGGATGACGATTTGAGTGTTAAAGGTGCTTCAATGAGAATAGTTGCCTAGGAAAGTCGGGTTGGAACTTATGTTTAGGACCGTAAGTGGGGTCCGTTTGGTTAAGTGACAAGGATCACGAGGACGTGATCGAGTTTAAGTGGGGGAGAGTTGTAAGACCCAAATATTTATCTTGCATACTCGTGTACTTATAACATTCGAGATTGGGTTTCGTTGGCTATTTATGGGAGTTAAAATGCAAAAGAATCTGTATCAGTTATGTCGCGCGCCGCGCGGGGATTCGGCGCGCCGCGCCGTTTGCTGCTGACAGAATCCCTTGTTTTTAATTGGTTTAAATGAAGGGCAAATGGGTAATTTCACTTGAGGCCGGATTTGTGAGGCTCATGAGCTAGTTTGGATCAGTTTTGGATGATATTCACATCCATCCATCACTCCCAACTATCTAGAGAGAGAGAGAGAGATTCTAGAGAGAGATTTGGGGTTTTGGAGAAGAAGGAGGCCGTTTGGATCAAAAGCTCGAGTTCTAAAGTTGTTCCTTTCGTTCCTAGCTACGTTGTGGTAGTATTGGTAAGCTCAAACTCCGAATTTCATTTATTGGATTTGTTATTCAAGTTAGGGTTTTGAGTTAATTGTTGAGTAACCCACTTAGGTGATGAACTGGGTTTATGGTGACTAGTTATTCTTGTCACTTGGCGGGTTTTGGGTTGGATGACGGTTTGGCCTTGATTAGGCTTTGATTATGAGTTTAATCACTTGGATTAGTGATTATGGAAGTGTTGAAACCTATTTAGGGTTATTTGATTTACTAACTTTGACTTTGGGTCAAATTAGGGTTTGGTGGTGATTATGACCCATTTGGTGACTTAATGAGGTTTATGAACTTAAAATGGATTAAGTTGAAGTATAAGACCGAGTTAAATGTGTTTTGGTGTCAAAACTTATAAAGGACGAGGTTTTGACCTTTATGGGTCAAAATTAGGGTTTAAGTGTCAAAATGGGTATGATACGTGTTTGACACTTGAGTTCGGGTTTAATTGGCTTATTAGGACCATTCTCACTTGTGTTAGTGATTATTGGTTAGTTCGGGCACGGTTTGTGCTTGGAAGTGCAATTGGGTCGAAATTGCACTAAGTGTTGAATTGGGTTGGTTTGTAAATCCATCCTAATTGTATTGTTGTAATTGTGATAATGGAATAGGTATTTTCCATTGGCGAGTTGCAGATTACTTGGAAGCTTTCTTCAAGACTTCAAGGTGAGTGATATTATCCTATGTACATATGTATGTGTAGGATGGGTGCGGGTCGGGTGAAGTGATTCTCGGCTATAGAGCTCACTTCACATGTAGGTGGACTTGATGGACTTTTGTATAAGTCCAATTGGCACGGTTGTGCATTTTGGTTGACCATCTTTGGCGAAGTACACGTTCGTGTGTACATTATCACACGTGATTGTGATTTGGATGTTGTGGCCCCGATGTGGTGGATTATATAATCCCGTGACCGTGGGTTTGAGTTGGAGAAGTGAATCGCGTGTGGTTTCGGATTCACGATGACGCGTGTGGTTTCGGTCATCTTATCAAATGAATCTCGTGTAGTTCGGATTCATGGTGACTCGTGTAGTTCGGTCATCTTATTGAGGTAGTAATCTCGTGTGGTTTCGGATTACTAAGGCTCGTGTAGTTCGGCCAACCTCGATGTTGTGAAGATAGTAATCTCGTGTGGTTTCGGATTACTAAGGCTCGTGTAGTTCGGCCAATCTTCATTGTGGTATTTGGTTCTCGGTATTGGGTTAAGGTGTTAACCTTGTTCATTTATATTGTTATATATTAATGTATTGTTGTGTTGTAGCTAACCCTCCGGGTGTAGCTATTTGGAGATGTTCACTTTGTCGTTGGTGGACTCATATTTGTTGTTGTACCTTTAGCTTGATGCTTAGAGATTGTACGGTATGCTTAGTGTAGTTGCTTTATATTTGGATGCTACGGTATGCGGTATTTGCTTGTGTGGCGTATTCATTTTATACATATATATGTATGTAGTATATTATCATTCACTAAGCGTTAGCTTACCCTCTCGTTGTTGACTCTTTTTATAGATTGCATGCGGATGGTGGCTCGGGTAAGCGCGAGGATTAGAGGACTTGCGTAGTTTGCGTAGAAGGCTTGCTTTTGGATTTATTAGGATTGGGTAGCGTATCCCCAATCGCCATGCTCGGCTTTGTCTTGTATTAAGAGTCTTATGGTCTAAAATTGTACTTTTATACTTAAAGGGTAATTTGGGCACGTGTGGGCCCCACTTTGTGAAACTCGCTCAAACCTTAGTTATGTGCTAGTTTTACATATATTAATGTACGGTTAAAAGCGTTTTGGCTAAATGTGTCGGGAACTAGTCAAACATTTTCGTTAAATTGACTTCCGGGGACAGCGGGCTGTCCAGGCGATTCGGCGCGCCGCGCGACCTATATGGCGCGCCGCGCAAATGAACTGCACAAGAAATTTTTTTTTTATGTTTGAAATTTCGCCGTGTTTGGTCGGTTACGGTTTGGGTTGTTACAAGTGGTATCAGAGCATGGTCTAAGGGATTTAGGTGACTTGAGATAGGTGCCTAGACTTAGACTTGTGTGTGCTTAAATTGTTGCGGGACTTGTAGGATTACGGGTCGGAATGGGTTGGTTAGTGCCTTGGCTATAGGTTGACTAACGTTTATATTAGTAATGCGGATATTATTAATATGATGTTGTGTTGTGATAATAATTCTCGCGTGTGTTTGTACCGCGTAGAATTTTGGTTGTGTTTGTGTATATCATCGAGCGAGACGGTCGTTGTACTAACGAGTCGATGCGGCATGTGTGCGTAATAAGAACTTGCAAACCTTATTACGGGTGCAAATCGTGTCTAACAAGTGATGTACGACGAGTGCTTAGCAAGATGGGTCGGGGTTGTGCGTGTTTACTTATACGTTCGTGATCTAATCGTTTTGCATTCTTTAGAATGGCGACGCGAAACGAGATCGAGACGAATGACGAGGAGTTTAATACTAGAGTTGCGGCCGCCGTTGCGGAGCAAATGGGTGCGTTAGAAGAAAGAATGGAAAGGAGGTATTCCGAACTTCAAAGTAGTAGTGAAATGGAGCGTTATCTTAAAAGCTTCATGAGGACTAAACCCCCGATGTACGACGGAAAACCGGATCCTTTGGTAAGCACAACTTGGATTTCGGATGTCGAAGGGTGTTTTCGTACTATTGATTGCCCTCCCGAGAGGAAGACGAGACTCGCTACGAGTTTGTTGCGTGGTAGGGCAAGGGATTGGTTGGATGGTAAGATTGATCTTGTCGGTGGCGAGACGTTTATGGCCTTATTGTGGGACGAGTTTAAGGAGGAATTCTTTGAGGAGTTCCGGACTTCGGCCGATTTGTGGGAATTGCGTAATGAGTTGCGAAATTTGCGACAAGGATCTATGGATTTGAGTACTCTTAAGACGACCTTTATGGCAAAGGCTCGTTTTTGTCCGGAGTATTTGGGGAATGATCGTTTGTTGATGGGGGATTTCTATCGGACCTTGAATGATGACTTGAAAAGTAAGATTAGTCGGGGTCAAGCGAAATCGTTTTCGGAATTATTCGACTTGGCTAGAGGTTTCGAGTCGTATTCACGATCGAAGAGGGGTGAATCTTCAAGTGAGAGAAGAGTTGTTTCTTATGGTGCTCCGAGTAAGAGGACTAAGGGTCCGAGTGTGAGCACGGGTGGTACGCGAACGGGTATAGCGGATTCTAGTACGGCTAGATGTTACAATTGTGGCGTAAGGGGTCACAAGTCTTGGGAATGTTCGGTACCAAAGGGTGGTAGTATGGTGTGCTTCAATTGCCAAAAGGAAGGACATCGTAAGTCGGAATGTCCCAAGTTAGCGGGGACGGGTGCGGCCAGGAGACGTTAAGGTACGTTTAATTTTGATAAATATGTCTTTTGATTATTTATTAAATGCCGTTTGAGTTTGAGCTGCGTGCCTTTGTTGTGCATGTTATGCTACGGGTGACGTTCCTAATGGAAGTACCCTGTGTTGATGTTTGATTGACGGGCGAAGGGCGTAAGACTTGGCGTAACCAAGCATTCCTTAGTATTTGGGAAACGTTTCTACCAAGCCACGGAAATGGTTTTGGTGTTTGATTGTTAAGCGCGTGTTCGCTTTGATGTGGAAGTGACGAATCATGAGGTTCGTCGGTTGGTTGGAACCCTTGAGATCGAGTGTTTTAAATCTCGATGGGTGTTGGTAATGGAGTCTTTATGACGCGACATTAGGTGCCTCTTTTATACCTACTAGCGTGGTGTTCGACTCCGATTGTGTTGCGGTACACTTTTCGTTCAAAGTGTTTAAGGGTTGGTTAAAATCCTTCGTGTGCTCAAGGTTGGAGCAAGATGTGGTAATGGGTCGTGCGAACCCAATTATTGGTAAAGTCTACCTTTGGTAGCATTGTACGAGTGTACGAGATGCGGTTATGGAACGTAATTCTAAGTGGGGGAGTTACACTCCCGCACGAGGAAGTTTTAGTGTGAGATTTCGGATGATGCTATTGGTAGATCCGGAAAAATGTTGTCGAGACCTGGTTGGGTCGATTTGTGGTAGAGTACAATTTCGGATAAATTGTACTTATGGTTTGGATTTGAATCATCACCGAGGTGGTAACGTGGTAAATCTCATTGAGAGATAATGGACGTGTTTGACGAGCAAGGTGAGATCCTCCGGTTAAGGGAGGTGTGTGTCGGGTTCTCTTGTGGAGAATTATTGTTTGGTACCTATGTTTGGTATAGGTGATTCTTGCTTGATTATGGATGGTTAGTGTTCCGCTAGGGTTCACTATAGTGTAGCAGAGCGCGATGTTGCATTACTCGTTGTTTGAGGCCGAAAGTGCGTATGTGATCGATGAAGCATGATCTTCGGGTCCGCTGACTTCATCGTGGTGTTGATGATTAATGAAGCATGATCTTTAGGGTCCGCTGACTTCATTATGGTACGGTTGATCGGTGGAGCATGATCTTCGGGTCCGCTGACTTCATCGTGGTGTTGAGATCGGTGAAGCATGATCTTCGGGTCCGCTGACTTCATCCGGTGTTGAGATTGGTGAAGCATGATCTTCGGGTCCGCTGACTTCATCATGGTTGTGAATCGCGTGTGGTTTCGGATTCACGATGACGCGTGTAGTTCGGTCATCTTATTGGAATGAATCTCGTGCAGTTCGGATTCATGGTGACTCGTGTAGTTCGGTCATCTTATTGAGGTAGTAATCTCGTGTGGTTTCGGATTACTAAGGCTCGTGTAGTTCGGCCAACCTCGATGTTGTGGAAGTGAATCTCGTGTAGTTCGGATTCACAAATGACTCGTGTAGTTCGGTCATTCCTCCGGGATAGTGACTCTCGTGTAGTTCGGATTCACTATGGCGCGTGTAGTTCGGCCATTCCCGATTGTTGTTGTGGTGAAGGTAGTGAGTCGCGTGTAGTTCGGATTCACTAAGGCGCGTGTGTTTTCGGCCAGCCTTCGTATGTTGTGTGATCCGTCGGTTGTTTTATACACCGATGGTGGGGTCGTAAGGACCGGGATGTTTGATCTATTGGTTGTTTTATACACCAATGGTGGGGTCGTAAGGACCGGGATGTTTGATCTATTGGTTGTTTTATACACCAATGGTGGGGTCGTAAGGACCGTGTTGTTTGATCTATCGGTTGTTTGATACACCGATGGTGGGGTCGTGAGGACCATGTTGTGTGATTAGTGATGCGATAGCCGTGTTTCGCTCACATGTTGTTACGGGTGTGACTAGAGTCGATTTTGTACACCTTTGGATTTAGCGTTGCCATAGTCGGTTGGGCGCTATCGGTTCTAGCCGTTGGATTATATGTTACGGTAGTTGCGTATTGGTCGTATTGCGCACTACAAAGGATGTATTGTGATTGGTGCTATCCGTAAGGATTCGTTTGGATCGGTCTTCATCGGTTCGGGTTGTTGACCTTAGGTTGGGACTTGGGTGCTTTTAGCGTTGTACTCGGTAATAGTACGCTAAGGGATTTATATCTCGGTACGAGATTGGTTGAGTTTTCCCGATGTTAGGGAAGGAGCATGGTTTTAGTGCTCGGATTGTGGATTTGAGAAAATCGCGGATGACGATTTGAGTGTTAAAGGTGCTTCAATGAGAATAGTTGCCTAGGAAAGTCGGGTTGGAACTTATGTTTAGGACCGTAAGTGGGGTCCGTTTGGTTAAGTGACAAGGATCACGAGGACGTGATCGAGTTTAAGTGGGGGAGAGTTGTAAGACCCAAATATTTATCTTGCATACTCGTGTACTTATAACATTCGAGATTGGGTTTCGTTGGCTATTTATGGGAGTTAAAATGCAAAAGAATCTGTATCAGTTATGTCGCGCGCCGCGCGGGGATTCGGCGCGCCGCGCCGTTTGCTGCTGACAGAATCCCTTGTTTTTAATTGGTTTAAATGAAGGGCAAATGGGTAATTTCACTTGAGGCCGGATTTGTGAGGCTCATGAGCTAGTTTGGATCAGTTTTGGATGATATTCACATCCATCCATCACTCCCAACTATCTAGAGAGAGAGAGAGAGAGATTCTAGAGAGAGATTTGGGGTTTTGGAGAAGAAGGAGGCCGTTTGGATCAAAAGCTCGAGTTCTAAAGTTGTTCCTTTCGTTCCTAGCTACGTTGTGGTAGTATTGGTAAGCTCAAACTCCGAATTTCATTTATTGGATTTGTTATTCAAGTTAGGGTTTTGAGTTAATTGTTGAGTAACCCACTTAGGTGATGAACTGGGTTTATGGTGACTAGTTATTCTTGTCACTTGGCGGGTTTTGGGTTGGATGACGGTTTGGCCTTGATTAGGCTTTGATTATGAGTTTAATCACTTGGATTAGTGATTATGGAAGTGTTGAAACCTATTTAGGGTTATTTGATTTACTAACTTTGACTTTGGGTCAAATTAGGGTTTGGTGGTGATTATGACCCATTTGGTGACTTAATGAGGTTTATGAACTTAAAATGGATTAAGTTGAAGTATAAGACCGAGTTAAATGTGTTTTGGTGTCAAAACTTATAAAGGACGAGGTTTTGACCTTTATGGGTCAAAATTAGGGTTTAAGTGTCAAAATGGGTATGATACGTGTTTGACACTTGAGTTCGGGTTTAATTGGCTTATTAGGACCATTCTCACTTGTGTTAGTGATTATTGGTTAGTTCGGGCACGGTTTGTGCTTGGAAGTGCAATTGGGTCGAAATTGCACTAAGTGTTGAATTGGGTTGGTTTGTAAATCCATCCTAATTGTATTGTTGTAATTGTGATAATGGAATAGGTATTTTCCATTGGCGAGTTGCAGATTACTTGGAAGCTTTCTTCAAGACTTCAAGGTGAGTGATATTATCCTATGTACATATGTATGTGTAGGATGGGTGCGGGTCGGGTGAAGTGATTCTCGGCTATAGAGCTCACTTCACATGTAGGTGGACTTGATGGACTTTTGTATAAGTCCAATTGGCACGGTTGTGCATTTTGGTTGACCATCTTTGGCGAAGTACACGTTCGTGTGTACATTATCACACGTGATTGTGATTTGGATGTTGTGGCCCCGATGTGGTGGATTATATAATCCCGTGACCGTGGGTTTGAGTTGGAGAAGTGAATCGCGTGTGGTTTCGGATTCACGATGACGCGTGTGGTTTCGGTCATCTTATCAAATGAATCTCGTGTAGTTCGGATTCATGGTGACTCGTGTAGTTCGGTCATCTTATTGAGGTAGTAATCTCGTGTGGTTTCGGATTACTAAGGCTCGTGTAGTTCGGCCAACCTCGATGTTGTGAAGATAGTAATCTCGTGTGGTTTCGGATTACTAAGGCTCGTGTAGTTCGGCCAATCTTCATTGTGGTATTTGGTTCTCGGTATTGGGTTAAGGTGTTAACCTTGTTCATTTATATTGTTATATATTAATGTATTGTTGTGTTGTAGCTAACCCTCCGGGTGTAGCTATTTGGAGATGTTCACTTTGTCGTTGGTGGACTCATATTTGTTGTTGTACCTTTAGCTTGATGCTTAGAGATTGTACGGTATGCTTAGTGTAGTTGCTTTATATTTGGATGCTACGGTATGCGGTATTTGCTTGTGTGGCGTATTCATTTTATACATATATATGTATGTAGTATATTATCATTCACTAAGCGTTAGCTTACCCTCTCGTTGTTGACTCTTTTTATAGATTGCATGCGGATGGTGGCTCGGGTAAGCGCGAGGATTAGAGGACTTGCGTAGTTTGCGTAGAAGGCTTGCTTTTGGATTTATTAGGATTGGGTAGCGTATCCCCAATCGCCATGCTCGGCTTTGTCTTGTATTAAGAGTCTTATGGTCTAAAATTGTACTTTTATACTTAAAGGGTAATTTGGGCACGTGTGGGCCCCACTTTGTGAAACTCGCTCAAACCTTAGTTATGTGCTAGTTTTACATATATTAATGTACGGTTAAAAGCGTTTTGGCTAAATGTGTCGGGAACTAGTCAAACATTTTCGTTAAATTGACTTCCGGGGACAGCGGGCTGTCCAGGCGATTCGGCGCGCCGCGCGACCTATATGGCGCGCCGCGCAAATGAACTGCACAAGAAATTTTTTTTTTATGTTTGAAATTTCGCCGTGTTTGGTCGGTTACGGTTTGGGTTGTTACAGATCAATACTGAGATACGTATACACTGGGTCGTGGATTGATTCAAGATAATATTTATCGATTTATTTCTGTACATCTAACTGTGGACAACTAGTTGTAGGTTACTAACAAGGACAGCTGACTTAATAAACTTAAAACATCAAAATATATTAAAAGTGTTGTAAATATATTTTGAACATACTTTGATATATATGTATATATTGTTATAGGTTCGTGAATCAACCAGTGGCCAAGTCTTACTTCCCGACGAAGTAAAAATCTGTGAAAGTGAGTTATAGTCCCACTTTTAAAATCTAATATTTTTGGGATGAGAATACATGCAGGTTTTATAAATGATTTACAAAATAGACACAAGTACGAGAAACTACATTCTATGGTTGAATTATCGAAATCGAATATGCCCCTTTTTATTAAGTCTGGTAATCTAAGAATTAGGAAACAGACACCCTAATTGACGCGAATCCTAAAGATAGATCTATTGGGTTTAACAAACCCCATCCAAAGTACCGGATGCTTTAGTACTTCGAAATTTATATCATATCCGAAGGGTGTCCCGGAATGATGGGGATATTCTTATATATGCATCTTGTTAATGTCGGTTACCAGGTGTTCACCATATGAATGATTTTTATCTCTATGTATGGGATGTGAATTGAAATATGAAATCTTGTGGTCTATTATTATGATTTGATATATATAGGTTAAACCTATAACTCACCAACATTTTTGTTGACGTTTTAAGCATGTTTATTCTCAGGTGATTATTAAGAGCTTCCGCTGTCGCATACTTAAATAAGGACGAGATATGGAGTCCATGCTTGTATGATATTGTGTAAAAACTGCATTCAAGAAACTTATTTTGTTGTAACATATTTGTATTGTAAACCATTATGTAATGGTCGTGTGTAAACAGGATATTTTAGATTATCATTATTTGATAATCTACGTAAAGCTTTTTAAACCTTTATTGATGAAATAAAGGTTATGGTTTGTTTTAAAATGAATGCAGTCTTTGAAAAACGTCTCATATAGAGGTCAAAACCTCGCAACGAAATCAATTAATATGGAACGTTTTTAATCAATAAGAACGGGACATTTCAGTTGGTATCTGAGCATTGGTCTTAGAGAACCAGAATTTTGCATTAGTGTGTCTTATCGAGTTTGTTAGGATGCATTAGTGAGTCTGGACTTCGACCGTGTTTACTTGAAAAATGATTGCTTAACAAATTTTGTTGGAAACTATATATTTTTAACATGTGAATATTATGTGATATATTAATCTCTTAACGCGTTTGATATTATGTGATAGATGTCTACCTCTAGAACAAGTCCCATTGACTCGCCTAATAATAATGAAGAGTCAAATGTAAATTGGAATGATTCATGGACTGATTCACAAGTTCCCGAAGAGGAACCGGAAGAAGAGTCGGAACCGGAAGAAGAATCGGAACCGGAAGAAGAATCGGAACCGGATGAAGAAATAGAACCGGTGGGGGAAATAATAAAACGGTTAAGTAAAAGAAAATCCTCAACCAACCGACCAAGGTTAATTATGGTCAATGGTGTTTCCGCCAAGGAAACAAAATATTGGGAGGATTACCAATTCTCCGATGAATCGGATTCCGAAGAGAATTCCGATGATGTTATAGAAATTACCCCAACTGAATTTAAAAAGGCAAAAGAAAATAATAAGGGAAAGGGCATAAAAATAGAGAAATCTAATTCCAACCCCGATGAACTTTATATGTATCGTCAACCCCCGAAGTCCTTAAGTTGTAACAATGACCCAGGAACCTCTAAACCACCAGGTTTTTCTAAACCAATGTGGAAAATTACGGCTCGTATTAGGGGAACATCATATATCCCTAGAAACTTGGCAAAACGAACCAAAACCGAAGAAGAAGAAACAAGCGAGTTGGAATAAGATAGTTGTATTCGTGTGGTGTAATATATGTAATACAGTGTGCTTATGCTTTATGATATATGTAAAAATTGCTTGTATTAAATAAGTATTTTTTTTTTATGAAGCTAACTCTTGTCTATTTTACAGTATAAAAACACAAAATGGATAGACAACCCAATATTTTAAGAGACCTATCCGGAGACATGATTGATGAAATCTTGTCTAGAGTCGGTCAGAATTCTTCGGCACAACTATTTAAGGCGAGATCAGTTTGTAAGACATTCGAAGAACGTTCTAAGAATGCCTTGGTTTATAAAAGGCTTTCGTTCGAAAGATGGGGGATATCACATTGGGAAATCCATAAGTTACGATGTGTTTACTTTGATGCATATATTGCGGGGAACCCAAATGCTATTTTACGCAATGGGTTAAGAAATTATTTTGACTCAATATATCCGAATATTGGACTTCGTGATTTAGAAAAAGCGGCTAACATGCAACATAAAGAAGCATGTTATGCTTACGGATTAGTAATGTTCGCTTCTCACCAAAGTGAGAACAAGAACATCGGGCTACAACTATTAAACAAAACGTTCCCACAAGTGACGGAGTCGGTAATTGGGGTAAGAAATGAGGTTTTTAGATTGTTACGGGACTGTTGGACATTACGTAACCCTCGTCCCTTTGACGACGTTACAACACGCTGTCTTATCAACGGCCATAACGGTTATGTTCCACAAGACCAAGGATGGGAAGTAGTCCTAGTAAAACCAGAATGCATGACTTGTTTCTGGACGTATGAATTACGTGTCTTTATTGCCTTTGCTGAACGACTTGTGTACTAGCTAGAATTATCTTCACAACTATCTTGTATCAAAGTTATTGTGTGCTATATTTCATGCTTTATGTAAAATAAGCGGTATTGTAAGTTTGTAAAATATTGTATAAAAGTTTGAACGCGAAATATTATTATAATCAGTTTTTCATATAGAATTGTAGTAGTTGAATTGTATATTAGCTACTAAGTATGAACTTAACGGGTAGGTACTACCCGAATTTAAACTTATAAAACGCTAATATGAAGAAAAAGCTTTTATAAATGAGTTCATATTATGCTACGAAATACTATTAACTACTCTTAATATTCTGTATGATTAACTTGTTCCATTTAATTATTTTGAAGGAAATGGCACCGACTACTCGACACACCGTGAATATGAATGAAGAGGAATTCCGTACTTTTCTAGCTTCAAACATAGCCGCAGTACAGGCTGCGCTACATACCAATAATAACCTTGGATCTAGCAGTACAGGAAATCGTGTAGGATGCACCTACAAAGAATTCACTGCCTGCAAACCTTTGGAATTTGATGGAACCGAAGGACCGATCGGATTGAAACGGTGGACCGAGAAGGTCAAATCGGTGTTTGCCATAAGTAAGTGTACTGAAGAGGACAAAGTAAAGTACGCTACGCATACCTTCACAGGTTCTGCGTTAACATGGTGGAATACCTATCTAGAGCAAGTGGGACAAGACGATGCGTACGCACTACCGTGGTCAGCATTCAAGCACTTGATGAACGAGAAGTACCGTCCCAGAACCGAGGTCAATAAGCTCAAGACAGAACTTAGAGGGTTACGAACCCAAGGATTTGATATTACCACGTACGAAAGACGATTCACAGAATTGTGCCTATTGTGTCCGGGAGCATTCGAAGATGAGGAAGAGAAGATCGACGCGTTTGTGAAAGGATTACCGGAAAGAATCCAAGAAGATATAAGTTCACACGAGCCCGCCTCCATACAACAGGCATGTAGAATGGCTCACAAACTAGTGAACCAGATTGAAGAAAGAATTAAAGAACAGACTGCTGAAGAGGCCAATGTGAAGCAAGTCAAAAGAAAGTGGGAGGAAAACGGTGATAAGAATCACCAATACAACAACAACAGTAATTACAACAATAATAGCAACAATTATCCCAACAATCGCAACATCAATCGCAACTACAACAAACGGCCCAACAACAACAACAACAACAACAACAACAACAATAGCAACTACAACAATCATCCCAATAACAATAATAATCGCAACAACAACAACAATCAGAAGCAGCTATGCCAAAGGTGTGAAAAGTATCACTCGGGGTTCTGCACCAAATTTTGCAACAAGTGTAAAAGAAATGGTCATAGCGTGGCGAAGTGTGAGGTCTATGGACCAGGGGTTAATAGAACGAAAGGAACAAATGGTGTCGGAACGAGTAATGGCGGAGCAAGTAGTGTCAGAGCAAGTTATACCAATGTAGTTTATTATAAATGTGGAAAACCGGGCCACATTATTAGAAATTGCCCAAACCAGGAGAACACGAATGGACAAGGCCACGGAAGAGTTTTCAATATTAATGCGGCAGAGGCGCAGGAAGACCCGGAGCTTGTTACGGGTACGTTTCTTATTGACAATAAATCTGCTTACGTTTTATTTGATTCGGGTGCGGATAGAAGCTATATGAGTAGAGATTTTTGTGCTAAATTAAGTTGTCCATTGACGCCTTTGGATAGTAAATTTTTACTCGAATTAGCAAATGGTAAATTAATTTCAGCAGATAATATATGTCGGAATCGAGAAATTAAACTGGTTAGCGAAACGTTTAAGATTGATTTGATACCAGTAGAGTTAGGGAGTTTTGATGTGATAATCGGTATGGACTGGTTGAAAGAAGTGAAAGCAGAGATCGTTTGTTACAAAAATGCAATTCGCATTATACGAGAAAAAGGAAAACCCTTAATGGTGTACGGAGAAAAGGGCAACACGAAGCTACATCTTATTAGTAATTTGAAGGCACAAAAACTAATAAGAAAAGGTTGCTATGCTGTTCTAGCACACGTCGAGAAAGTATAAACTGAAGAAAAGAGCATCAATGATGTTCCCATTGCAAAAGAATTTCCCGATGTATTTCCGAAAGAATTACCGGGATTACCCCCACATCGATTCGTTGAATTTCAAATAGATCTTGTACCAGGAGCTGCACCAATAGCTCGTGCTCCTTACAGACTCGCACCCAGCGAGATGAAAGAACTGCAAAGCCAATTACAAGAACTTTTAGAGCGTGGTTTCATTCGACCAAGCACATCACCGTGGGGAGCTCCTGTTTTGTTTGTCAAGAAGAAAGATGGTACATTCAGGTTGTGTATCGACTACCGAGAGTTGAACAAACTTACCATCAAGAACCGCTACCCACTACCGAGAATCGATGACTTATTTGATCAACTACAAGGCTCGTCTGTTTATTCAAAGATTGACTTACGTTCCGGGTATCATCAAATGCGGGTGAAAGAAGATGATATTCCAAAGACTGCTTTCAGAACACGTTACGGTCATTACGAGTTTATGGTCATGCCGTTTGGTTTAACTAATGCACCAGCTGTGTTCATGGACCTTATGAACCGAGTGTGTGGACCATACCTTGACAAGTTTGTCATTGTTTTCATTGATGACATACTTATTTACTCAAAGAATGACCAAGAACACGGTGAACATTTGAGAAAAGTGTTTGAAGTATTGAGGAAGGAAGAATTGTACGCTAAGTTTTCAAAGTGTGCATTTTGGTTGGAAGAAGTTCAATTCCTCGGTCACATAGTGAACAAAGAAGGTATTAAGGTGGATCCGGCAAAGATAGAAACTGTTGAAAAGTGGGAAACCCCGAAAACTCCGAAACACATACGCCAGTTTTTAGGACTAGCTGGTTACTACAGAAGGTTCATCCAAGACTTTTCCAGAATAGCAAAACCCTTGACTGCATTAACGCATAAAGGGAAGAAATTTGAATGGAAGGATGAACAAGAGAAAGCGTTTCAGTTATTGAAGAAAAATCTAACTACGGCACCTATATTGTCATTGCCTGAAGGGAATGATGATTTTGTGATTTATTGTGACGCATCAAAGCAAGGTCTCGGTTGTGTATTAATGCAACGAACGAAGGTGATTGCTTATGCGTCTAGACAATTGAAGATTCACGAGCAAAATTATACGACGCATGATTTGGAATTAGGCGCGGTTGTTTTTGCATTAAAGACTTGGAGGCACTACTTATATGGGGTCAAAAATATTATATATACCGACCACAAAAGTCTTCAACACATATTTAATCAGAAACAACTGAATATGAGGCAGCGTAGGTGGATTGAACTGTTGAATGATTACGACTTTGAGATTCGTTACCACCCGGGGAAGGCAAATGTGGTAGCCGATACCTTGAGCAGAAAGGACAGAGAACCCATTCGAGTAAAATCTATGAATATAATGATTCATAATAACCTTACTACTCAAATAAAGGAGGCGCAACAAGGAGTTTTAAAAGAAGGAAATATAAAGGATGAAATACCCAAAGGATCGGAGCAGCATCTTAATATTCGGGAAGACGGAACTCGGTATAGGGCTGAAAGGATTTGGGTACCAAAATTTGGAGATATGAGAGAAATGGTACTTATAGAAGCTCATAAAACCAGATACTCTATACATTCTGGAACGGGGAAGATGTACAAGGATCTCAAGAAACATTTTTGGTGGCTGGGTATGAAAGCCGATGTTGCTAAATACGTAGGAGAATGTTTGACGTGTTCTAAGGTCAAAGCTGAGCATCAGAAACCATCAGGTCTACTTCAACAACCCGAAATCCCGAAATGGAAATGGGAAAACATTACCATGGATTTTATCACTAAATTACCAAGGACTGCAAGTGGTTTTGATACTATTTGGGTAATAGTTGATCGTCTCACCAAATCAGCACACTTCCTGCCAATAAGAGAAGATGACAAGATGGAGAAGTTAGCACGACTGTATTTGAAGGAAGTCGTCTCCAGACATGGAATACCAATCTCTATTATCTCTGATAGGGATGGCAGATTTATTTCAAGATTCTGGCAGACATTACAGCAAGCATTAGGAACTCGTCTAGACATGAGTACTGCCTATCATCCACAAACTGATGGGCAGAGCGAAAGGACGATACAAACGCTTGAAGACATGCTACGAGCATGTGTTATTGATTTCGAAAACAGTTGGGATCGACATCTACCGTTAGCAGAATTTTCCTACAATAACAGCTACCATTCAAGCATTGAGATGGCACCGTTTGAAGCACTTTATGGTAGAAAGTGTAGGTCTCCGATTTGTTGGAGTGAAGTGGGGGATAGACAGATTACGGGTCCAGAGATTATACAAGAAACTACCGAGAAGATCATCCAAATTCAACAACGGTTGAAAACCGCCCAAAGTCGACAAAAGAGCTACGCTGACATTAAAAGAAAATATATAGAATTTGAAATTGGAGAGATGGTCATGCTTAAAGTTGCACCTTGGAAAGGCGTTGTTCGATTTGGTAAACGAGGGAAATTAAATCCAAGGTATATTGGACCATTCAAGATTATTGATCGTGTCGGACCAGTAGCTTACCGACTAGAGTTACCTCAACAACTCGCGGCTGTACATAACACTTTCCACGTCTCGAATTTGAAGAAATGTTTTGCTAAAGAAGATCTCACTATTCCGTTAGATGAAATCCAAATCAACGAAAAACTTCAATTCATCGAAGAACCCGTCGAAATAATGGATTGTGAGGTTAAAAGACTTAAGCAAAACAAGATACCAATTATTAAGGTTCGATGGAACGCTCGTAGAGGACCCGAGTTCACCTGGGAGCGTGAAGATCAGATGAAGAAGAAATACCCGCATCTATTTCCAGAAGATTCGTCAACACCTTCAACAGCTTAAAATTTCGGGACGAAATTTATTTAACGGGTAGGTACTGTAGTGACCCGAACTTTTCCATGTTTATATATATTAATTGAGATTGATATTTACATGATTAAATGTTTCCAACATGTTAAACAATCAAACTTGTTAAGACTTGATTAATTGAAATATGTTTCATATAGACAATTGACCACCCAAGTTGACCGGTGATTCACGAACGTTAAAACTTGTAAAAACTATATGATGACATATATATGGATATATATATAGTTAACATGATACTATGATAAGTAAACATATCATTAAGTATATTAACAATGAACTACATATGTAAAAACAAGACTACTAACTTAATGATTTTTAAACGAGACATATATGTAACGATTATCGTTGTAAAGACATTTAATGTATATATATCATATTAAGAGATATTCATACATGATAATATCATGATAATATAATAATTTAAAATCTCATTTGATATTATAAACATTGGGTTAACAACATTTAACAAGATCGTTAACCTAAAGGTTTCAAAACAACACTTACATATAACGACTAACGATGACTTAACGACTCAGTTAAAATGTATATACATGTAGTGTTTTAATATGTATTTATACACTTTTGAAAGACTTCAATACACTTATCAAAATACTTCTACTTAACAAAAATGCTTACAATTACATCCTCGTTCAGTTTCATCAACAATTCTACTCGTATGCACCCGTATTCGTACTCGTACAATACACAGCTTTTAGATGTATGTACTATTGGTATATACACTCCAATGATTAGCTCTTAGCAGCCCATGTGAGTCACCTAACACATGTGGGAACCATCATTTGGCAACTAGCATGAAATATCTCATAAAATTACAAAAATATGAGTAATCATTCATGACTTATTTACATGAAAACAAAATTACATATCCTTTATATCTAATCCATATACCAACGACCAAAAACACCTACAAACACTTTCATTCTTCAATTTTCTTCATCTAATTGATCTCTCTCAAGTTCTATCTTCAAGTTCTAAGTGTTCTTCATAAATTCCAAAAGTTCTAGTTTCATAAAATCAAGAATACTTTCAAGTTTGCTAGCTCACTTCCAATCTTGTAAGGTGATCATCCAACCTCAATAAATCTTTGTTTCTTACAGTAGGTTATCATTCTAATACAAAGTAATAATCATATTTAAACTTTGGTTCAATTTCTATAACTATAACAATCTTATTTCAAGTGATGATCTTACTTGAACTTGTTTTCGTGTCATGATTCTGCTTCAAGAACTTCGAGCCATCCAAGGATCCATTGAAGCTAGATCCATTTTTCTCTTTTCCAGTAGGTTTATCCAAGGAACTTAAGGTAGTAATGATGTTCATAACATCATTCGATTCATACATATAAAGCTATCTTATTCGAAGGTTTAAACTTGTAATCACTAGAACATAGTTTAGTTAATTCTAAACTTGTTCGCAAACAAAAGTTAATCCTTCTAAATTGACTTTTAAAATCAACTAAACACATGTTCTATATCTATATGATATGCTAACTTAATGATTTAAAACCTGGAAACACGAAAAACACCGTAAAACCGGATTTACGCCGTCGTAGTAACACCGCGGGCTGTTTTGGGTTAGTTAATTAAAAACTATGATAAACTTTGATTTAAAAGTTTTTATTCTGAGAAAATGATTTTTATTATGAACATGAAACTATATCCAAAAATTATGGTTAAACTCAAAGTGGAAGTATGTTTTCTAAAATGGTCATCTAGACGTCGTTCTTTCGACTGAAATGACTACCTTTACAAAAATGACTTGTAACTTATTTTTCCGACTATAAACTTATACTTTTTCTGTTTAGATTCATAAAATAGAGTTCAATATGAAACCATAGCAATTTGATTCACTCAAAACGGATTTAAAATGAAGAAGTTATGGGTAAAACAAGATTGGATAATTTTTCTCATTTTAGCTACGTGAAAATTGGTAACAAATCTATTCCAACCATAACTTAATCAACTTGTATTGTATATTATGTAATCTTGAGATACCATAGACACGTATACAATGTTTCGACCTATCATGTCGACACATCTATATATATTTCGGAACAATCATAGACACTCTATATGTGAATGTTGGAGTTAGCTATACAGGGTTGAGGTTGATTCCAAAATATATATAGTTTGAGTTGTGATCAATACTGAGATATGTATACACTGGGTCGTGGATTGATTCAAGATAATATTTATCGATTTATTTTTGTACATCTAACTGTGGACAACTAGTTGTAGGTTACTAACAAGGACAGCTGACTTAATAAACTTAAAACATCAAAATATATTAAAAGTGTTGTAAATATATTTTGAACATACTTTGATATATATGTATATATTGTTATAGGTTCGTGAATCAACCAGTGGCCAAGTCTTACTTCCCGACGAAGTAAAAATCTGTGAAAGTGAGTTATAGTCCCACTTTTAAAATCTAATATTTTTGGGATGAGAATACATGCAGGTTTTATAAATGATTTACAAAATAGACACAAGTACGAGAAACTACATTCTATGGTTGAATTATCGAAATCGAATATGCCCCTTTTTATTAAGTCTGGTAATCTAAGAATTAGGGAACAGACACCCTAATTGACGCGAATCCTAAAGATAGATCTATTGGGTTTAACAAACCCCATCCAAAGTACCGGATGCTTTAGTACTTCGAAATTTATATCATATCCGAAGGGTGTCCCGGAATGATGGGGATATTCTTATATATGCATCTTGTTAATGTCGGTTACCAGGTGTTCACCATATGAATGATTTTTATCTCTATGTATGGGATGTGAATTGAAATATGAAATCTTGTGGTCTATTATTATGATTTGATATATATAGGTTAAACCTATAACTCACCAACATTTTTGTTGACGTTTTAAGCATGTTTATTCTCAGGTGATTATTAAGAGCTTCCGCTGTCGCATACTTAAATAAGGACGAGATATGGAGTCCATGCTTGTATGATATTGTGTAAAAACTGCATTCAAGAAACTTATTTTGTTGTAACATATTTGTATTGTAAACCATTATGTAATGGTCGTGTGTAAACAGGATATTTTAGATTATCATTATTTGATAATCTACGTAAAGCTTTTTAAACCTTTATTGATGAAATAAAGGTTATGGTTTGTTTTAAAATGAATGCAGTCTTTGAAAAACGTCTCATATAGAGGTCAAAACCTCGCAACGAAATCAATTAATATGGAACGTTTTTAATCAATAAGAACGGGACATTTCAGTGCACTAGATAATGAGTTATCATTAGAAGTAGTCCCTTCATTGAAATTTAATTTCCTAACAATATTCGGCTCTTTAGAAGGTTTAAATAATATATCTAGATTTGGTAACATGTCTTGTAAGACCGGTTTCTTGGATAGAGTATTCATGTGATCTAGAATCATAAAAAGAAATATTTTAGGAGAAGACTTAAAAGGACATAGATAATTTAATTTTAATTTTAAAATAATTCCTTTTCTGATTATGGATTTTATATTTATGAGGATATTTAGGAAATATGTTAATATATTAATAAAATTTAAATTGATAAATATAATAATAAATATTAATGACATAAATAATAAAGTAAATATTCGATAACAACTTTTATCGCATAACAACGAATAATCAAACATACACGGCCTATTGAATCTTTCAATACTTAAGTGATCCGTCAACGTCTAGGTCCCGACAGAGCCCATTAAATCGGAAGCCCAGCAACCTTTCCCTAAAAGAAGACAGTTATCACCCGTTTTCAAGAAATATTAATAACCAAAGTATATCCAATTTCCTTATTTACCGCGCTCCCCGACAACGGCGCTAAAAAGTTGATGTGTCAAAAGTGTGTGCAATAGTGCTTAATTTGCCTTTCAACTTTTAAATTTATAAAATCTTTATTTACTATTAACACCCTAACGAGCAACAAGACCCGGTCAAATGTAGTATTTTAGGTTATCGTCCCAAGAGAGCGTAGATGCAGATAAGAGTTGTTTATTATATAGCTTAGCTTTTATTAAAGAACTAAAGATAGATTTTTATGTGTTTTATAGAATAGATTCTTATCTCTTTGGAAAGAGATGATTTTAAAGATAAACAAAGTAATAAAATAAAATAAGAAATTGAAGATTCAAAATAAACAGAAATAAATAAAAGCAATTACATGAACGGATAACTCATACGGGAATCATATTAGGCAACTTTCATAACTTATATTAACATAAAGCAGAATAATAATCATAGACCAACGATTATCCCTTAGTAGGTTAAGCTAAGTGTTGCATATCATTCAATAGGCGGGACTTAAAGCATATGCTAGATATGTGATGTGCATAACTAACATCTCAATTCTTCATGTTCAATTTAATTACATGATACATATCAATCTTGTGATGAGGATCAACAAATAAATAGACTGACAAATTATATAAGCTATTAAACACCAAGTAGATCAACTCAAGTTACTAGCTGAAAATCATTTACTACTAAGTGTAATTCAAATTAAACAAGTTTATCACTATTACGCTGTTTAACTTAGTTGCATGCAATTCAATTTAACAAGTTTGATGGACTAGATCTAAACAAGTAGCATAAATCGAATAATAGATCATTGGATCAAGTACTAATCAATCCTAAAATCATGTTATCTAATCATTAAGCATGGCAAACAAGTATATTAAAGTATAACAGATTCAAAACAATTCTAATATTATCACAGAAACTCGACCATACAGATCTGGAAAACAACTAGAAACTGTACGGATGAAGCACACGAAGCCGGCGACTTTGTTCCAGCCAAGTCGACAGCTTGGAGGATGAAGTCGGTGGTTTCATCTGATTCCCAAATGAAGTTTAGTTTTCGTCCACGTAACCACTATGGACGTTTAGTTCATGATGGTAGACGAACAGAAACAAGTAAAATAAATAAAACTGGATAAATGATAAAGTAAAGATAGAATTATACCTAAAAAAAAGGTAGATGTAAGAAACTTAAATAGTTAAATTGAATGATTCTTGATTACAAATGGAATATAAACCTAATCTAAGGGTTTTTGAGAAAACCCTAAAAGAAAAACGGACCTAAACTGAATTAAATTGAGTTGTACATTGAAAACCTGTAACAGGAGCCCTCTATTTATAATGTTCAGAAACGGTGCCCAAGCCGGCGGCTTCAGTGGGAAGCCGGCGGACTTCTTGGTCGATGAATCCTTCTGTAAGTTTAACTTGATCCGTAAGCACAAAACGAGTAACCGTCCTAGCCAAGCCGACGGCTTTGGTGACAGGCCGGCTGCTTCAAAGATCCTGTAATCTTTTTTATTTTTTTCCATTTTTACTTGAACTTGGTCGACAAGTCGAGAAACCTTGTAAACTAGGCCGGCGGCTGAAATGTCCCGTTCATATTGATTATAAACGGTCTATATTAATTGATTTCGTTGCGAGGTTTTGACCTCTATATGAGACGTTTTTCAAAGACTGCATTCATTTTTAAAATAACCATAACCTTTATTTTATCAATAAAGGTTTTAAAAACATTACGTAGATTATCAAATAATGATAATCTAAAATATACTGTTTACACACGACCATTACATAATGATTTACAATAGAAATATATTACATCGACATATGTTTCTTGAATGCAGTTTTTACACAATATCATACAAACATAGACTCCAAATCTTGTCCTTATTTTAGTATGCAACAGCGGAAGCTCTTAATATTCACCTGAGAATAAACATGCTTTAAACGTCAACAAAAATTTTGATGAGTTATAGGTTTAACCTATATATATCAAATCGTAACAATAGACCACAAGATTTCATATTTCAATACACATCCCATACATAGAGATAAAAATCATTCATATGGTGAACACCTGGTAACCGACATTAACAAGATGCATATATAAGAATATCCCCATCATTCTGGGACACCCTTCGGATATGATATAAATTTCGAAGTACTAAAGCATCTGGTACTTTGGATGGGGTTTGTTAGGCCCAATAGATCTATCTTTAGGATTCGCGTCAATTAGGGTGTCTGTTCCCTAATTCTTAGATTACCAGACTTAATAAAAAGGGGCATATTCGATTTCGATAATTCAACCATAGAATGTAGTTTCACGTACTTGTGTCTATTTTGTAAATCATTTATAAAACCTGCATGTATTCTCATCCCAAAAATATTAGATTTTAAAAGTGGGACTATAACTCACTTTCACAGATATTTCCTTCCTCGGAAATAAGACTTGGCCACGGATCGATTCACGAACCTATACAAATATGTACATATATATCAAAGTATGATCAAAATATAATTACAACCATTTTTATTATGTTTTAAAGATTTGAGTGTATTAAGTCAGCTGTCCTCGTTAGTAACCTACAACTAGTTGTCCACAGTTAGATGTACAGAAATAAATCGATATATATTATCTTGAATCAATCCACGACCCAGTGTATACACGTCTCAGGGTAGATCACAACTAAAAATATATATATTTTTGGAATCAACCTCAACCCTGTATAGCTAACTCCAACATTACTGCATATAGAGTGTCTATGGTTGTTCCAAATAATATATATACATGGGTCGATATGATATGTCAAAACATTTGCATACGTGTCTATGGTATCCCAAGATTACATAATATATTAGAATACATGTATAATACAATATAAGTTAGCTAGGATATGATTTATATAGATTTGTTAAACATTTCCTGTAGCTAAAAAGATCAAAAATATCCAATATTGTTTTACCCATAACTTCTTCATTTTAAATCCGTTTTGAGTGAATCAAATTGCTATGGTTTCATATTGAACTCTAATTTAAGAATCCAAACAGAAAAAGTATAGGTTTATAGTTGGAAATTTAAGTTACATGTCAATTACTAAAGAGGTAGTCATTTCCGTCGAAAGAACGACATCTTGATGACCATTTTGAAAAACATACTTTCACTTTGAGTTTAACCAAGATTTTTGGATATAATTTCATGTTCATATGAAAAATCATTTTCCTAGAAGAACAACTTTTAAATCAAAGTTTATCATATTTTTTAATTATCCAAACCAAAACAGCCCCCGGTTTCACTACGACGGCGTATATCCGATTTTATGGTGTTCATCGTGTTTCCAGGTTTTAAATCATTAAGTTAGCATATCATATAGATATAGAACATGTGTTTAGTTGATTTTAAAAGTAAAGTTAGAAGGATTAACTTTTTTTTACGAACAAGTTTAGAATTAACTAAACTATGTTCTAGTGATTACAAGTTTAAACCTTCGAATAAGATAGCTTTATATGTATGAATCGAGTGATGTTATGAACATCATTACTACCTCAAGTTTTCTGGATAAAACTACTAGAAATGAGAAAAATGGATCTAGCTTCAAAGGATCCTTGGATGGCTTGAAAGTTCTTGAAGCAGAATCATGACACGAAAACAGTTCAAGTAAGATTTTCACTCGAAATAAGATTGTTATAGTTGTAGAAATTGAATCAAATTTTGAATATGAATATTACCTTGAATTAGAAAGATAACCTACTGTAAATAACAAAGGTTCCTTGATCTTAGATGATTACTTGGAATGGATTAGAAAGCTTGGAAGTAAACTTGCAAACTTGGTAGTATTCTTGATTTTTATGAAACTATACTTATGGAATTTATGAAGAACACTTAGAACTTGAAGATGGAACTTGAGAGAGATCAATTAGATGAAGAAAATTGAAGAATGAAAGTGTTTGTAGGTGTTTTTAGTCGTTGGTATATGGATTAGATATAAAGGATATGTAATTTTGTTTTTATGTAAATAAGTCATGAATGATTACTAATATTTTTGTAATTTTATGAGATATTTCATGCTAGTTGCAAATGATGGTTCCCACATGTGTTAGGTGACTCACATAGGCTTCTAAGAGCTAATCATTGGAGTGTATATACCAATAGTACATACATCTAAAAGCTGTGTATTGTACGAGTACGAATACAGGTGCATACGAGTAGAATTGTTGATGAAACTGAACGAGGATGTAATTGTAAGCATTTTTGTTAAGTAGAAGTACTTTGATATGTGTCTTGAAGTCTTTAAAAAGTGTAAGAATACATATCAAAACACAACATGTATATACATTCTAATGGAGTCGTTAAGTCTTCGTTAGTCGTTACATGTAAGTGTTGTTTTGAAACCTTTAAGTTAACGATCTCAATTAATGTTGTTAACCCAATGTTTATTATATCAAATGAGATGTTAAATTATTATATTATCATGATATTATGATGTATTAATATCTTTTAATATGATATATACATTAAAATATCGTTACAATGATAATCGTTACATATAAGTCTCGTTTCGTAATTCTTGAGTTAGTAGTCTTGTTTTTACATATGTAGTTCATTGTTAATACACTTAATGATATATTTAAATATCATTTTATCATGATAGATATAGTGTATCAATATCTTAATATGATACATATGTATTTAGTAGACATTATCATAACGATAATCGTTATATATATCATTTCGAGTTTCTTAACTTAGTAATCTCATTTATTATGTATATCATACATTGTTAATATATTTAGTGAGATACTTACTCATCATAATCTTATGTCAACCATATATATATGTCTATATATACCACAACATGTAGTTTTTACAATTTTGTAACGTTCGTGAATCGCCGGTCAACTTGGGTGATCAATTGTCTATATGAAACTTATTTCATTTAATCAAGTTTTAACAAGTTTGATTGCTTAACACGTTGGAAACATTTAGTCATGTAAATATCAATATCAATTAATATATATAAACATGGAAAAGTTCGGGTCACTATAGTACCTACCCGTTAAATAAATTTCGTCCCGAAATTTTAAGCTGTTGAAGGTGTTGACGAATCTTCTGGAAATAGATGACGGTATTTCTTCTTCATCTGATCTTCACACTCCCAGGTGAACTCAGGTCCTCTACGAGCATTCCATCGAACCTTAACAATCGGTATCTTGTTTTGCTTAAGTCTCTTAACCTCACGATCTATTATTTCGACGGGTTCTTCAATGAATTGAAGTTTTTCATTGATTTGGATTTCGTCAAACGGAATAGTGAGATCTTCTTTAGCAAAACATTTCTTCAAATTCGAGACGTGAAAAGTGTTATGTACAGCCGCGAGTTGTTGAGGTAGCTCCAGTTGGTAAGCTACTGGTCCGACACGATCTATAATCTTGAATGGTCCAATGTACCTTGGATTTAGTTTCCCCCGTTTACCAAATCGAACAACGCCTTTCCAAGGTGAAACCTTAAGCATGGTCATTTCTCCAATTTCAAACTCTATATCTTTTCTTTTACTGTCCGCGTAGCTCTTTTGTCGACTCTGGGTGGTTTTCAATCGTTGTTGAATTTGGATGATTTTCTCGGTAGTTTCTTGTATTATCTCCGGACCCGTAATCTGTCTATCCCCCACTTCATTCCAACAAATCAGAGACCTGCACTTTCTACCATAAAGTGCCTCAAACGGCGCCATCTCAATACTAGAATGATAACTGTTGTTGTAGGAAAATTCTGCTAACGGTAGGTGTCGATCCCAACTGTTTCCGAAATCAATAACACATGCTCGTAGCATGTCTTCAAGCGTTTGTATTGTCCTTTCGCTCTGCCCATCAGTTTGTGGATGATAGGCAGTACTCATGTCTAGACGAGTCCCCAATGCTTGTTGCAATGTCTGCCAGAACCTTGAAACAAATCTACCATCCCTATCAGAGATAATAGAGACGGGTATTCCATGTCTGGAGACAACCTCCTTCAAATACAATCACGCCAACTTCTCCATTTTGTTATCTTCTCTCATTGGCAGGAAGTGTGCTGACTTGGTGAGACGATCAACTATTACCCAAATAGTATTATAACCACTTGCAGTCCTCGGCAATTTAGTAATGAAATCCATGGTAATGTTTTCCCATTTCCATTCCGGGATTTCAGGTTGTTGTAGTAGACCTGATGGTTTCTGATGTTCAGCTTTGACCTTAGAACACGTCAAACATTCTCCTACATATTTAGCAATATCGGCTTTCATACCCGGCTACCAAAAGTGTTTCTTGAGATCTTTATACATCTTCCCCGCTCCGGGATGTATTGAATATCTGGTTTTATGTGCTTCTTTAAGTACCATTTCTCTCACATCTCCAAACCTTGGTACCCAAATTCTATCAGCCCTATATCGGGTTCTGTCTTCCCGAATATTAATATGTTTCTATGATCCTTTGGGTATCTCATTCTTCAACTTTCCTCCTTTTACAACCCCCTGTTGCGCCTCCTTTATTTGAGTAGTAAGGTTAGTACGAATAATTATATTCATAGCTTTTACCCGTATAGGTTCTCTGTCCTTTCTACTCAAAGCATCGGCTACCACATTCGCCTTCCCGGGTGGTATCGAATCTCAAAATCATAATCATTCAATAGTTCAATCCACCTGCGTTGTCTCATATTCAGTTGCTTCTGATTAAATATATGTTGGAGACTTTTGTGGTCGGTATATATAATACTTTTGACCCCATATAAATAATGCCTCCAAGTCTTTAATGCAAAAACAACAGCACCCAATTCCAAATCGTGAGTTGTATAATTTTGCTCGTGAATCTTCAATTGTCTAGACGCATAAGCAATCACCTTCGTTCGTTGCATTAATACACAACCGAGACCTTGCTTTGATGCATCACAATAAATCACAAAATCATCATTCCCTTCAGGCAATGACAATATAGGTGCCGTAGTTAGCTTTTCTTCAATAACTGAAACGCCTTCTCTTGTTCATCCTTCCATTCAAATTTCTTCCCTTTATGCGTTAATGCAGTCAAGGGTTTTGCTATTTTGGAGAAATCTTGGATGAATCTTCTGTAGTAACCAGCCAATCCTAAAAATTGACGTATATGCTTCAGAGTTTTTGGGGTTTCCCACTTTTCAACGGTTTCGATCTTTGCCGGGTCCACCTGGATACCTTCTTTGTTCACTATGTGACCGAGGAATTGAACTTCTTCCAACCAAAATGCACACTTTGAAAACTTAGCGTACAGTTTTTCTTTCCTCAATACTTCTAGCACTTTTCTCAAATGTTCTTCGTTCTCTTGATCATTCTTTGAGTAAATAAGTATGTCATCGATGAAAACAATGACAAACTTGTCAAGATATGGCCCATATACTCGGTTCATAAGGTCCATGAACACAGCTGGTGCGTTAGTCAATCCAAACGGCATAACCATAAACTCGTAATGACCATAACGCGTCCTAAAAGCAGTTTTTAGAATATCATCCTCCTTTACTAGCATTTGATGATATCCAGAACGTAAATCGATCTTCGAATAAACCGACGAGCCTTGTAGTTGATCAAATAAGTCGTCAATTCTCGATAGTGGATAACGGTTTTTGATGGTAAGTTTATTCAACTCTCTGTAGTCAATACACAACCTAAATGTACCATCCTTCTTCTTGACAAACAAAACAGGAGCTCCCCATGGTGATGTTCTTGGTCGAATGAAACCACGTTCTAATAGTTCTTGCAGTTGGCTTTGCAGTTCTTTCATCTCGCTGGGTGCGAGTCTGTAAGGAGCACGAGCTATTGGTGCAGCTCCTGGCACAAGATCTATTTGAAATTCAACATATCGATGTGGAGGTAGTCCCGGTAATTCTTTCGAAAATACATCGGGAAATTCTTTTACGATGGGAACATCATTGATGCTCTTTTCTTCAGTTTGTACTTTCTCGACGTGTGCTAGAACAGCATAGCAACCTTTTCTTATTAGTTTTTGTGCCTTCAAATTACTAATAAGATGTAGCTTCGTGTTGCCCTTTTCTCCGTACACCATTAAGGGTTCTCCTTCTTCTCGTACAATGCGAATTGCATTTTTGTAACATACGATCTCTGCTTTCATCTCCTTCAGCCAGTCCATGCCAACTATTACATCAAAACTCCCTAACTCTACTGGTATCAAATCAATCTTAAATATTTCGCTACCTAGTTTAATTTCTCGATTCCGGCATATATAATCTGCTGAAATTAATTTACCGTTTGCTAATTCGAGTAAAAATTTACTATCCAACGGCGTCAATGGACAACTTAATTTAGCACAAAAATCTCTACTCATATAGCTTCTATCCGCACCCGAATCAAATAAAACGTAAGCAGATTTATTGTCAATAAGAAACGTACCTGTAACAAGCTCCGGGACTTCCTGTGCCTCTGCCGCATTAATATTGAAAACTCTTCCGCGGCCTTGTCCATTCATGTTCTCCTGTTTCGGACAATTTCTAATAATGTGGCCCGGTTTTCCACATTTATAACAAACTACATTGGCATAACTTGCTCCGACACTACTTGCTCTGCTATTACTCGTTCCGACACCATTTGTTCCTTTCGTTCTGTTAACCCCTGGTCCCCTCACACTTCGCTGCGCTATGACCATTTCTTTTACACTTGTTGCAAAATTTGGTGCAGAACTCCGAGTGATACTTTTCACACCTTTGGCATAGCTGCTTCTGATTGTTGTTGTTGTTGCGGTTGTTATTGTTGTTGGGATGATTGTTATAGTTGTTGTTGTTGTTGTGCCATTTGTTATAGTTGTGATTGATGTTGCGATTGTTGGGATAGTGGTTGTTGTTTTGGTGACTCTTATCACCGTTTTCCTCCCACTTTATTTTGACTAACTTCACGTTGACCTCTTCGGCTGCCTGTTCTTTAATTCTTCCCTCAATCTGGTTCACTAGTTTGTGAGCCATTCTACATGCCTTTTGTATGGAGGCAGGCTCGTGTGAACTTATATCTTCTTGGATTCTCTCCGGTAACCCTTTCACAAACGCGTCGATCTTCTCTTCCTCATCTTCGAACGCTCTCGGACACAATAGGCACAATTCTGTGAATCGTCTTTCGTACGAAGTAATATCGAATCCCTGTGTTCGTAACCCTCTAAGTTCTGACTTGAGCTTATTGACCTCGGTTCTGGGACGGTACTTCTCGTTCATCAAGTGCTTGAATGCTGACCACTGTAGCGCGTAAGCAGATCTTGTCCCACTTGCTCTAGATAGGTATTCCACCATGTTAACGCAATACCTGTGAAGGCATGCGTAGCGTACTTCACTTTGTCTCCTTCAGCACACTTACTTATGGCAAACACCGATTCAACTATCTCGGTCCACTGTTTCAATCCGATTGGTCCTTCGGTCCCATCAAATTCTGAAGGTTTGCAGGCAGTGAATTCCTTGTAGGAGCATCATACACGATTTCTTGCACCGTTAGCTGTATTACTAGATTCAGAGTTATTGTTGGTATGTAGCGTGGCCTGTACTGCGGCTATGTTTGAAGCAAGAAAGGCACGAAATTCCTCTTCGCTCATATTCAAGGTGTGCCGAGTAGTCGGTGCCATTTCCTTCAAAATAGTCAAATGAAACAATTTAATCATATAGAATATTAAGAGTAGTCAATAGTATCTCATGGCATAATATGAACTCATTTATAAAAGCTTTTTCTTCATATTAGCGTTTTATAAGTTTAAATTTGAGTACTACCTACCCGTTAAGTTCATACTTAGTAGCTAATATACAATTCAACTACTACAATTCCATATGAAAAACTGATTATAATAATATATCACATACAAATATTCTTCAAACTTACAACTTCGCTATATTACATATAACATGAAATATAGTACACTATGATACAGGACAGTTTTGAAGATAAATCTAGTTAATACGCAAGTTGTTCAGCAAAGGAAATAAAGACACGTAATTCATAAGTCCATAAACAAGTCATGCATTCTGGTTTTACTAAGACGACTTCCCATTCTTGGTCTTGTGGAAAATAACTGTTATGACCATTAGCTAGGCAGCATGTTGTAATGTCGTCAAAAGGAAGAGGGTTTCGTAATGTCCAACAGCCCCGTAATAATCTAAAAACCTTGTTTCTCACCCCAACTACTGAATCCGTCACTTGTGGGAAAGTTTTATTTAAAAGCTGCAATCCGATGTTCTTTTTCTCACTTTGGTAAGTGATGTTATGCGAGGTGTATATGAAATAGTTTATATTTTACTAGGAAAAACTATTAAAAATGATACAATTTTACACAAGATATTTATTTATTTATAGAATGGATATACTTAAACCTTGCTACAACACTTATAGGCAGTGTACCTAATCGTACAGTAGTGTAGTTTTTAGTAAGTCCGGTTCGTTCCACAGGGAATCTTTTTTTAACAAAGCTCAACGCTATATTAGTTTACTTTTATAAAAATACAAATATATATATAAGTAATATTATTATTATAAAGGGGGGTTTTTACCGTTTAATGACCGGTTTGTCGATTTTAAAACTTTAGTCGCAGTTAAAACCAAATGTAAAATATTAAAAATAAATACAAGACTTAAATTAAAGCATGAAGTAAATAACGATAAATGAAATTGCGAATAATAAAAGTGCGATAAAATAAACTTGCGATAATTAAAAAGTACGATAATTAAAGGTGCGATTAAATACAAAATAAATAAAAATGCGATAATTAGAAGTGCAATTAAATATAAAATAAAGGAAATTAAATATGAAATAAAAGAATTATGCTTATTTAAACTTCCGTAATCATGATGTTTGACGTGTTGATTTTTGTTTTATGCCCATGGGTTAATTGTCCTTTGTCCTGGATTATTTAATATGTCCGTCTGGTTTTTGTCCATAACAGTCCATCAGTCATAAATATAAAGTGCGAGTGTCCTCGTCAAATTATCCTTATACCCGAAGTTAAATATTCCAACTAATTGGGGATTCGAATTGTAACAAGGTTTTAATACTTTGTTTAATGAATACACTAGGTTATCAACTGCGTGTAAACCAAGGTTTTACTACTTTGTTAGCAATTACACCAATTACCCTTGAATGTAATTTCACCCCTGTTTTAATTATTCTAGTGGCTATTAATCCATTCCCGTGTCCGGTTAAATGAACGATTATTCGTACATATAAATACCCCGCCCATCGTGTCCGATCGAGTGTATATGGTAATTTATAGGGACGCCCAATTGTAAATCTTTATATTAACATTAACAAACTTTCATTTAGTTAAACAAATATAAAGCCCATTAATAGCCCATAGTCTAATTTCCACAAGTGTCGTTCTTTTGTCCAAACCTCAATTATGGTACAAAGCCCAATTACCCAATTTTAGTAATTAGCCCAACATCATGATTACTTCGTTTTAAATAAACATAATAATAACTTAGCTACGAGACATTAATGTAAAAAGGTTGAACATAACTTACAATGATTAAAAATAGCGTAGCGTTACACGGACAGAATTTCAACTTACACCTTTACAACATTCGCTAACATACCCTTATTATTAGAATTATAATTAAAATTAAAATATAAATTATAAATATAAATATAAATTTTACGTATGAATGAGGAAGAAAAAGATGATGATAAATGCTCAGAATTCGGTTGGCTTTATAGGCAGTTTCTCAATTTGGGGCTCCGCGACTCGCGGCATTTTTGCCTTCAAACTCCGCGAGTCGCGGAGAATGAAATTACAGCTCAGTCCCTTGGAGTCTTTCTCTGCCGACGGTTTTTATTTATAAATATAATATATATATAATTAATATAATTAATTATATATTATATTATATTTATATACATAGTTAACTTGTAATTTTTAGTCCGTTGCGTCGAGCGTTAAGAGTTGACTCTGGTCCCGGTTCCGGATTTTTGAACGTCCTTGCATACAATTTAATATCCTGTACTTTGCGTTTTGAATCTTGTACTCTTGTAATTTCGAGACGTTTTTTATCAATAATTGGAACCTTTTTGATTGTCTTTTGTACTTTTGAGCTTTTTGGTCATTTGCATCTTCAATTCGTCGAATCTGTCTTTTGTCTTCACCTTTTATTATTTAAACGAATATCACTTGTAAATAGAACAATTGCAACTAAAAGCTTGTCTTTCTTGAGGAATAATGCTATGAAATATATGTTCGTTTTTAGCATTATCAAATATTCCCACACTTGAGCGTTGCTTGTCCTCAAGAAATATCGTCTTGAACTACTAGAATCACTTCTTTATTCTTCACACTTTGTACATCAGTGATTTCTATACGGCGGTATAAACAATGGTAGTAACGATATGGTTTACAGTCCCACATGACTATAAAAATTTAGATCCATTAAGGAAATTGGATCTTTATGAAAACATTTGATCTTTTGAAATCTAGTTTTTACCCTAGATAAGTTTTCCGGAATAACCCTTTACCGGTGTTTGCAAAATATTTTTGTGGGTTTGGTGGGTTTCAGATTTGAAAATTTTAGCTCAAAACTTGCGGTTTTGTGTCACCCACTTGCTAACCTTGTATTTGGAAAGCAACACGTCCAGTTTACTTGTCCCGTATATTACCTTTCGATAAACTACCGTCCGGTTGTAAAGGAAAGCGTTGAACAAGCAACTGTTAAGGCAATGTCCCCTGACATGCTTTTAATTATAGTCTATAACGTGTCGGACGCAATTACTATCCTTGGTAGGAGCAATAGTAAAGCTCACCCTTATAATTTTTTCGATCTGGCACAAGGTCCTGTCTTTGACCATGCTATGCAACCACCGTTCTTACGGTTGACACCCGATTTAGTTCAGGTGACCTAATGAATTCCAGGTGAATTCCTAGGATTTTACGTTCAATGGTAATGAACGCATTGAAAATAGGGTTTTCAGAAAACAAATCGGTTTATAATTTTGATCAAAATATTTTCTCGTTCAAGCTCGAGTTTAGATATCATTGAATTCCATGAGTTTGAATTCTCAATCTTTAAGGTCAATCTCTAGGATTGAGTAATATCAGTCTTAAAAGCTGATTTTTAATCTTTAAGGAGATTATCCTTTCTGGGGATCTGATTCATTAGTCTTATCCAGCTAATTTGCATGGTGCCCCCTCATTGTACGAGATAAATCCTTCTCATGGTTAGGATAAATCTGACCACTTGGCGACCCTGTTTAATGCTGAGGTCCGTGGATTTCCTGCTGATTTTAGTGATGACTTTTCTAGATTTTTCGTCAACCTACAGCTGGTCTGGACGACAACTTCATGACCTAAATCAAGAAGCGCGTGTCTTTTTCGGAAGACTTTACTTCCTTTTAATGATGGAATTGATTCATCGTGTAGATCCATCTCTTCTTTTCTTTCATCGGGTAAAACAGTTTAGTTTAGTCCAAAGCAAAAGTATTTTCAGTTATTTGTTACAGATATATGTGACATATGTTTAAGATAACTTGGTAAATTTTCCCACACTTGGCTTTTATTTTCCTTTTTATCGTCCTCTATTCCATTTTAAATGAATTTTAACATTTTAGTTTGTTTCTCAATTTATGTCCTTTCCGAGGTAACAATAATTTCGGTGTTAAAACCTAGTTTTATCGTTCATAAATATGTATAAACATGATTTTTAGTTCATTTAATTGAAAATTTTGAAAAATTTTACTAGAATTGGGTAGTCAGTATATAAGACCAGGGCTGTTCTTTATTATCAGAGAGCACTAGATTCTAATACAACTACTGCTTTACTAGTATTTTTAATGGTAACCAAGTGTATAAAGTAAAAATTTTTTAAATCCGAAAGAATTTAACCCCTTCCCACACTTAAGATCTTGCAATGCCCTCATTTGCAAGAAATCAGTAATAATTTAAATTATTGAGGGTGATTTGTGTGAAAATGATTAAATTTTTACCAAAGTTTCCAAATATATTGGCGTTTGTTTGCTGAATGATAAATGGTGCACATCATTTGTTCATTCCGTCTTGTTGTTATTTCACATATATTTTGCATCTTGTCGTCAAAATTAGTTGCTTTTGCTGAACTTAATGCCAGTCTTTGAAAATGCGTTGTTTTACCCTGTTGTGTACATAAGATAAACTGCAAACATATATACATATTTTTGAAGTTTGGTATATTACCCCACATTCAAAAATTATTAAAATCTAAGAATAAAAGTTAGATAATTATAAAAATGATTACAATATTAACAAAAGTATTAAACGTATCAATAATTACAAATTACAAAAGAAAAAAAATAATAAGTAAACTAAGGATGATATTGGTACCAATAGGGGTTCCAGGCATAACCATAGGTGCTATAGAATGCTTCGGCAGGGTCATACGTAGGATACGGTGGCTGCATCTCTATAGACCAGGGAGGGAAGATGGGTTTCGGTGTAGGAATATAGTTTCTACCTATATGTTGGCAATGAGCTATGATTTGGTTCTGACGAACTTGCCAATCTTCAAATGCTCTCTGTCTAGCATTTTCGTATTCCTGAGAAGCTATAAACCTTTGCATTTCTTGCATCTCATTCCCCCCTCCTACATTACCTTGCTGTTGGTTTCTCTCCACCTGTGGATGTCTACCATGGTATCGTACTGCGGCGTTATTTCGCCTCTTCAAAACTTTCGCACCATGGTATACATTTAAACCTATAGTATCGCGGGGTTCCGGTTCTTCTACTAATAATCCACCCCGACTTATATCCACACCGAGATATTCACCAATCAAAGTAATAAAAATACCACCTCCTATTATGCTATGTGGTCGCATCCCCCGAACCATAGCTGATAAATAATAACCCACACAATATGGTATACTTACAGCGCTTTGTGGGTCTCGAATACACATATGGTAAAACAAATCTTGTTCATTTACCTTTTCCTTGTTTTTACCCCTTTGTGTAATCGAATTAGCTAAAAACCTATGTATCACTCTTAATTCGGCTCTATCTATATCCAAATAAGAGTAATTTCTCCCTTTGAAACGGTGATGGCTTGTCATTTGACTCCACACACCGTGTGTATCAAAATTTTCATCTATCTTTCTACCGTTTAGTATCAATCCTCTACAATCGGCAGACGCTAACTCCTCAGGCGTATATATACGTAAAGCCTGAGCCATGTCTAGTAAAGACATGTGGCGCATCGAACCGCCTAACAAAAATCTAATAAAAGAACGATCGGTTAAACTAGCTACCCGATCATTCAACTCTATACTACATAACAATTCTTCACACCATACTTTATATACAGGTCTACGTATGGTGAATAAACGTACCCAGTCATTAAAAGAAGAATTACCATACCTCTGTACAAGTAATTCCCTAATTGGCCCGGCCAATTCTACAGCTTCTAAGGGTCCCCATTCTATGACCCTCGGTACCTCAACAACCTTAGAGTGAAGAGTATGCAAACCCCTTTGATATTTTGGATAATCTATCCAAAGTCTGTCAAATCTCAGGTTCGGGTGCAATTCTTCCAAGTGCATATCAGAAAAGGTCATGACTGGATGAGGTATATCCTGCTTGTAGTAGTTATCCACCTCCTGTTGTTCCAAATTCTCAGCAGGAGCATTTCGGGCTTGGGATGAAGATTCACCCCTTTCAGTCTGCAAAACACATCAAACACAATTTTTGTGCATCCAAATATGCATTAGTGTCAGCAAAATCATCAATCAAAATAATTACAATGACATTATCAATTTATATCAAACTTAAGCTCATTTTCATATTTTCATCAAATCTACACTTTTTCAAATAAGCATATATGAAAATGTTCGCCAAGTTCATAAGCATTCAACTCAAATAACATGTCAAAATAATCATTACTAGCAATTAAACAAGTCTCAAATGGCATTATCTTTCAAAAATCAAGTTCATGAATTTTAGACTTGAAAAAGTCCACTTTAATTCTCAAAATCATGTTTAGGCTCAAAGTTTGGATCATTTAACTACCTAGACATGTTACACTACTCAATTTAGCAACAATTCATGACAAAAATCGGCCATAACCTGTTTATATCAAAAAGCCCCAAATTGCTCAAGAACACAAACCCTAGATTATTCAAAATTTGAAGTTTAAGGCTTCTAATCATGTTAAACAGTATCAATCTAGGTTATACAAGCATAATACATAAACAATTTAAGCATAATTACACTAAAAAGCATCAAAATCAAATTGGGGAAAAAAAATTGCTCAAGAACACCAAATTTCGGATTAAATGGTGTTTAGGTGTAGAAATTTACCGTTTTTCTTGAGTAATTCTTAGATAGCATCCTTCTCAACATGATTTTAGCAAAAGATTTGGTGATTAACGGTTAAAAATTGTGATTTTGGGGGTGTTTTTGGTGTATTTTCGCGTGCAGTTTTTCGCAGGTTTTTATTGTTTTGGGGTTGGGACTGATCTGTTCGCAGCTCTTTATTTTTTTTTTCTGATTTCCGACCCCTCCGCGAGTCGCGGAGATTTAAGCTCCAAACTCCGCGAGTCGCGGAGTTTGGTATATTTTTTTTTTTTTTTTATAATCATTAACTTATTAAAACAATTAAGTAATTAATTTTAAAATTTTATTTCCCTTGTTATTTAGGACGAGGTCGTTTCGGATCGATGTCCTAGTCCGTCCCTCGACAAAATTTTAAAATTTGTCTTTTTGTAGCGATTGTTTTAAAAGCTAAGATTTTTGGGTTTTTTCAATGTTTTTGGCATACTTTAATTCAATAAGATTAAAAATAATGATAATAAAAGTTCTCGTCCTTCCCTTGGGTAAAGCAATTTCGGTTCAAAGACCTAGTCTTCAACTTACAACGAATTTTAAAAATCATATTCTTAACTTAATGAGATAAAGTAAATTTTTGTTTTTAAATTCACACAACTTAAATATAAAATTCAAAATTATTATTAAAAATTCACACCAAACTTAAAATTTGAAATGCATAAAATTAAAAATTCATATTTTAAAAATTAAAAATTCACACCAATCTTAATTTAAAAATTCATATATTCATATCAAATTTATATTAATTTTTCAAATATTTACAATTTTAGATATATTGTTTTTACAAAGTTTACAATATTAATTTAAGATTTAAATATTAATTTTAAAAACATGGTAAAAATAAAATTAAAAATCTTTTTGGCTTTTTATCCCACTTTAATCAATCAAATATTATCAAAAATATGCGCCCCTCTTTTCGGTAAAGTAATTTCGGTTCCAAGACCTAATTTAACTCATGACAAATTTTTGAAATATTTTGGGTTGATTGATTAAAGATATTTATACCTTAAGAATAAACGTTAAGTTTCGCAGTGATGTAATAAATTTTTGAATGATATCAATAATTTCGGTCGCCAAACCTAATTTTATTCAATACCAATTTAATACTTTTTAGCGAACAAATTAGCGTTTATTATCAAAAGGTTAAAAATTAAAATAAAAATAAAAACTGTACAGACATACCTGTGAAATAGATTTCTTAGTTATATGATCTATCTCATTCATAAGATAGTCGGTTTAATTGGTTTTCCATGGCTACATAGGCGTAACCTCGAGCATTCAGTGTCTTTTCTTCTAAACATATGAACGGTCCGTCTCTGCATAAAGTAACAAATTCGGTATTTGAATAGGTTTGATTATTTGAACATTTACCTCCATGTGACCATTTTCCGCATTTGTGACATCGTTCTAGGTGTCGTGCTCTTCTTTTCGCTGCGGATTTTGATTTTCCTTTACCAAATTGTAACTTATTATCTTCGCATCTGGATTCTTTTCTAACTCCGTCCATTCTTTCTCTGATTACTGATACTAATTCACTCGGTAGTATGTCATTATTACGTTTAGTGATCAAAGCTTGTAGCATTAGACCATGGTTTAGTTCACAAGCAGTCTTCATTTCGTAAAAACCTAAAAAAAATAAAAATTCAGAATGGGGGGAGAAGACTAGTTCTTTAGGGTCTGCTAGGGAAAGACCATTCGGGTTCCATTTTCGAGAACTATACGAAAACAGACAATCTAACTCTAACAAAAATACATATTATCCTTTAAAGACTTGATTCTCCCCACACTTAGTTAGCTGTGGTGTCGAAATTGTGATTAACTTCGTTGTCGACTTCCATCGGACCATGTATGTAATGTTTAACTCTGTGACCATTAACTTTAAATTCCATCCCATTTGAATTTATTAATTCTATCGTTCCGTATGGGAAAACTCTTTTGACTATGAATGGTCCAGACCATCTTGATTTCAATTTTCCAGGAAATAGCTTGAATCGTGAATTGAAAAGAAGAACTCTGTCTCCTTCTTTAAATTCTTTTGAACTTCTGATTCTTTTATCATGCCATTTCTTCGTTCTTTCTTTATAGATTAACGAATTTTCGTATGCTTCATGTCTTAATTCTTCTAATTCGTTTAGTTGACTTAATCGTAGACGTCCGGCTTCATGTAAATCAAGATTACATGTCTTCAAAGCCCAAAATGCTTTGTGTTCAATTTCTACTGGAAGATGACATGCTTTTCCATAAACAAGTCTAAAAGGTGTGGTTCCAATTGGAGTTTTGTAGGCTGTTCTAAAAGCCCAGAGTGCATCCTCCAATTTAATGGACCATTCCTTCGGATTTGATCCTACGGTTTTCTCTAGAATACGTTTTAAAGCTCGGTTAGTATTTTCAACTTGTCCATTTGTTTGTGGATGATAAGCGGTTGAGATTTTATGAGTTACTCCATAACATTTGAGAATTTTCTCAAGTTGATTATTACAAAAATGAGTTCCCCGATCACTTATTAAAGCTTTCGGTGTTCCAAACCTTGCAAAAAGACGTTTTAAAAAATTGACTACAACTCGTGCATCGTTAGTTGGGAGAGCTTGTGCTTCCGCCCATTTAGATACATAATCAATGGCTACGAGTATATATAGATTATTATGAGATTTTGGAAATGGACCCATAAAGTCAATACCCCAAATGTCAAATACTTCACATACTTGGATGACATTTTGTGGCATTTCATCACGTTGACTTATTTTTCCGGCCCTTTGACATGCATCACAGGATTTGTAAAGAAGGTGTGCGTCTTTGTAAATTGTAGGCCAATAGAATCCAGCTTCATAAACTTTTCTTGCTGTTAGTTGAGGCCCATAATGCCCTCCTGTTGGTCCTGTGTGACAATGGTTTAATATTTTACTAGCTTCATCTCCAAATACACATCGGCGTATTATTCCATCGGGACAACTTTTAAACAGATGTGGATCTTCCCAAAAATAGTGTTTTATATCACTGAAGAATTTCTTTCGTCTTTGGTACGATAATCCTTTTTCAAGGAATCCACAAACTAAGTAGTTTGCATAGTCTTCAAACCATGGAATTTCATTATAATCTATCTTCAATAGATATTTGTAGTGACCCGAACTTTTCCATGTTTATATATATTAATTGAGATTGATATTTACATGATTAAATGTTTCCAACATGTTAAGCAATCAAACTTGTTAAGACTTGATTAATTGAAATAGGTTTCATATAGACAATTGACCACCCAAGTTGACCGGTGATTCACGAACGTTAAAACTTGTAAAAACTATATGATGACATATATATGGTTATATATATAGTTAACATGATATTATGATAAGTAAACATATCATTAAGTATATTAACAATGAACTACATATGTAAAAACAAGACTACTAACTTAATGGTTTTGAAACGAGACATATATGTAACGATTATCGTTGTAACGACATTTAATGTATATATATCATATTAAGAGATATTAGTACATCATAATATCATGATAATATAATAATTTAAAATCTCTTTTGATATTATAAACATTGGGTTAACAACATTTAACAAGATCGTTAACCTAAAGGTTTCAAAACAACATTTACATGTAACGACTAACGATGACTTAACGACTCAGTTAAAATGTATATACATGTAGTGTTTTAATATGTATTCATACACTTTTGAAAGACTTCAAGACACTTATCAAAATACTTCTACTTAACAAAAATGCTTACAATTACATCCTCGTTCAGTTTCATCAACAATTCTACTCGTATGCACCCGTATTCGTACTCGTACAATACACAGCTTTTAGATGTATGTACTATTGGTATATACACTCCAATGATCAGCTCTTAGCAGCCCATGTGAGTCACCTAACACATGTGGGAACCATCATTTGGCAACTAGCATGAAATATCTCATAAAATTACAAAAATATGAGTAATCATTCATGACTTATTTACATGAAAACAAAATTACATATCCTTTATATCTAATCCATACACCAACGACCAAAAACACCTACAAACACTTTCATTCTTCAATTTTCTTAATCTAATTGATCTCTCTCAAGTTCTATCTTCAAGTTCTAAGTGTTCTTCATATATTCTACAAGTTCTAGTTACATAAAATCAAGAATACTTTCAAGTTTGCTAGCTCACTTCCAATCTTGTAAGGTGATCATCCAACCTCAAGAAATCTTTGTTTCTTACAGTAGGTTATCATTCTAATACAAGGTAATAATCATATTCAAACTTTGGTTCAATTTCTATAACTATAACAATCTTATTTAAAGTGATGATCTTACTTGAACTTGTTTTCGTGTCATGATTTTGCTTCAAGAACTTTGAGCCATCCAAGGATCCATTGAAGCTAGATCCATTTTTCTCTTTTCCAGTAGGTTCATCCAAGGAACTTAAGGTAGTAATTATGTTCATAACATCATTCGATTCATACATATAAAGCTATCTTATTCGAAGGTTTAAACTTGTAATCACTAGAACATAGTTTAGTTAATTCTAAACTTGTTCGCAAACAAAAGTTAATCCTTCTAACTTGACTTTTAAAATCAACTAAACACATGTTCTATATCTATATGATATGCTAACTTAATGAATTAAAACCTGGAAACACGAAAAACACCGTAAAACCGGATTTACGCCGTCGTAGTAACACCGCGGGCTGTTTTGGGTTAGTTAATTAAAAACTATGATAAACTTTGATTTAAAAGTTGTTATTCTGAGAAAATGATTTTTATTATGAACATGAAACTATATCCAAAAATTATGGTTAAACTCAAAGTGGAAGTATGTTTTCTAAAATGGTCATCTAGACGTCGTTCTTTCGACTGAAATGACTACCTTTACAAAAACGACTTGTAATTTAATTTTCTGACTATAAACCTATACTTTTTCTGTTTAGATTCATAAAATAGAGTTCAATATGAAACCATAGCAATTTGATTCACTCAAAACGGATTTAAAATGAAGAAGTTATGGGTAAAACAAGATTGGATAATTTTTCTCATTTTAGCTACGTGAAAATTTGTAACAAATCTATTCCAACCATAACTTAATCAACTTGTATTGTATATTATATAATCTTGAGATACCATAGACACGTATACAATGTTTCGACCTATCATGTCGACACATCTATATATATTTCGGAACAACCATAGACACTCTATATGTGAATGTTGGAGTTAGCTATACAGGGTTGAGGTTGATTCCAAAATATATATAGTTTGAGTTGTGATCAATACTGAGATACGTATACACTGGGTCGTGGATTGATTCAAGATAATATTTATCGATTTATTTCTGTACATCTAACTGTGGACAACTAGTTGTAGGTTACTAACGAGGACAGCTGACTTAATAAACTTAAAACATCAAAATATATTAAAAGTGTTGTAAATATATTTTGAACATACTTTGATATATATGTATATATTGTTATAGGTTCGTGAATCAACCAGTGGCCAAGTCTTACTTCCCGACGAAGTAAAAATCTGTGAAAGTGAGTTATAGTCCCACTTTTAAAATCTAATATTTTTGGGATGAGAATACATGCAGGTTTTATAAATGATTTACAAAATAGACACAAGTACGTGAAACTACATTCTATGGTTGAATTATCGAAATCGAATATGCCCCTTTTTATTAAGTCCGGTAATCTAAGAATTAGGGAACAGACACCCTAATTGACGCGAATCCTAAAGATAGATCTATTGGGCCTAACAAACCCCATCCAAAGTACCGGATGCTTTAGTACTTCGAAATTTATATCATATCCGAAGGGTGTCCCGGAATGATGGGGATATTCTTATATATGCATCTTGTTATTGTCGGTTACCAGGTGTTCACCATATGAATGATTTTTATCTCTATGTATGGGATGTGTATTGAAATATGAAATCTTGTGGTCTATTGTTACGATTTGATATATATAGGTTAAACCTATAACTCACCAACATTTTTGTTGACGTTTTAAGCATGTTTATTCTCAGGTGATTATTAAGAGCTTCCGCTGTCGCATACTTAAATAAGGACAAGATTTGGAGTCCATGCTTGTATGATATGGTGTAAAAACTGCATTCAAGAAACTTATTTTGTTGTAACATATTTGTATTGTAAACCATTATGTAATGGTCGTGTGTAAACAGGATATTTTAGATTATCATTATTTGATAATCTACGTAAAGCTTTTTAAACCTTTATTGATGAAATAAAGGTTATGGTTTGTTTAAAAATGAATGCAGTCTTTGAAAAACGTCTCATATAGAGGTCAAAACCTCGCAACGAAATCAATTAATATGGAACGTTTTTAATCAATAAGAACGGGACATTTCAGTTGGTATCAGAGCGTTGGTCTTAGAGAACCAGAATTTTGCATTAGTGTGTCTTATCTAGTTTGTTAGGATGCATTAGTGAGTCTGGACTTCGACCGTGTTTACTTGAAAAATGATTGCTTAACAAATTTTGTTGGAAACTATATATTTTTAACATGTGAATATTATGTGATATATTAATCTCTTAACGTGTTTGATATTATGTGATAGATGTCTACCTCTAGAACAAGTCCCATTGACTCACCTAATAATAATGAAGAGTCAAATGTAAATTGGAATGATTCGTGGACTGATTCACAAGTTCCCGAAGAGGAACCGGAAGAAGAGTCGGAACCAGAAGAAGAATCGGAACCGGAAGAAGAATCGGAACCGGATGAAGAAATAGGACCGGTGGGGGAAATAATAAAACGGTTAAGTAAAAGAAAATCCTCAACCAACCGACCAAAGTTAATTATGGTCAATGGTGTTTCCGCCAAGGGAGCAAAATATTGGGAGGATTACCAATTCTCCGATGAATCGGATTCTGACGAGAATTCCGATGATGTTATAGAAATTACCCCAACTGAATTTAAAAAGGCAAAAGAAAATAATAAGGGAAAGGTCATAAAAATAGAGAAATCTAATTCCAACCCCGATGAACTTTATATGTATCGTCAACCCCCGAAGTCCTTAAGTTGTAACAATGACCCGGGAACCTCTAAACCACCAGGTTTTTCTAAACCAATGTGGATAACGACGGCTCGTATTAGGGGAACATCATATATCCCTAGAAACTTAGCAAAATGAACCAAAACCGAAGAAGAAGAAACAAGCGAGTCGGAATAAGATAGCTGTATTCGTGTGGTGTAATATATGTAATATAGTGTGCTTATGCTTTATGATATATGTAAAAATTGCTTGTATTAATAAGTATTTTTTTTATGAATCTAACTCTTGTCTATTTTACAGTATAAAAACACAAAATGGATAGACAACCCAATATTTTAAGAGACCTACCCGGAGACATGATTGATGAAATCTTGTCTAGAGTCGGTCAGAATTCTTCGGCACAACTATTTAAGGCGAGATCAGTTTGTAAGACATTCGAAGAACGTTTCAAGAATGCCTTGGTTTATAAAAGGCTTTCGTTCGAAAGATGGGGGATATCACATTGGGAAATCCATAAGTTACGATGTGTTTACTTTGACGCATATATTGCGGGGAACCCAAATGCTATTTTACGCAATGGGTTAAGAAATTATTTTGACTCAATATATCTGAATATTGGACTTCGTGATTTAGAAAAATCGGCTAACATGCAACATAAAGAAGCATGTTATGCTTACGGATTAGTAATGTTCGCTTCTCACCAAAGTGAGAACAAGAACATCGGCCTACAACTATTAAACAAAACGTTCCCACAAGTGACGGAGTCGGTAATTGGGGTAAGAAATGAGGTTTTTAGATTATTACGGGACTGTTGGACATTACGTAACCCTCGTCCCTTTGATGACGTTACAACACGCTGTCTTATCAACGGCCATAACGGTTATGTTGCACAAGACCAAGGATGGGAAGTAGTCCTAGTAAAACCAGAATGCATGACTTGTTTCTGGACGTATGAATTACGTGTCTTTATTGCCTTTGCTGAACGACTTGTGTACTAGCTAGAATTGTCTTCACAACTATCTTGTATCAAAGTTATTGTGTGCTATATTTCATGCTTTATGTAAAATAAGCGGTATTGTAAGTTTGTAAAATATTGTATAAAAGTTTGAACGCGAAATATTATTATAATCAGTTTTTCATATAGAATTGTAGTAGTTGAATTGTATATTAGCTACTAAGTATGAACTTAACGGGTAGGTACTACCCGAATTTAAACTTATAAAACGCTAATATGAAGAAAAAGCTTTTATAAATGAGTTCATATTATGCTACGAAATACTATTAACTACTCTTAATATTCTGTATGATTAACTTGTTCCATTTAACTATTTTGAAGGAAATGGCACCGACTACTCGACACACCGTGAATATGAATGAAGAGGAATTCCGTACTTTTCTAGCTTCAAACATAGCCGCAGTACAGGCTGCGCTACATACCAACAATAACCTTGGATCTAGCAGTACAGGAAATCGTGTAGGATGCACCTACAAAGAATTCACTGCCTGCAAACCTTTGGAATTTGATGGAACCGAAGGACCGATCAGATTGAAACGGTGGACCGAGAAGGTCGAATCGGTGTTTGCCATAAGTAAGTGTACTGAAGAGGACAAAGTGAAGTACGCTACGCATACCTTCACAGGTTCTGCGTTAACATGGTGGAATACCTATCTAGAGCAAGTGGGACAAGATGATGCGTACGCACTACCGTGGACAGCATTCAAGCACTTGATGAACGAGAAGTACCGTCCCAGAACCGAGGTCAATAAGCTCAAGACAGAACTTAGAGGGTTACGAACCCAAGGATTTGATATTACCACGTACGAAAGACGATTCACAGAATTGTGCCTATTGTGTCCGGGAGCATTCGAAGATGAGGAAGAGAAGATCGACGCGTTTGTGAAAGGATTACCGGAAAGAATCCAAGAAGATATAAGTTCACACGAGCCCGCCTCCATACAACAGGCATGTAGAATGGCTCACAAACTAGTGAACCAAATTGAAGAAAGAATTAAAGAACAGACTGCTGAAGAGGCCAATGTGAAGCAAGTCAAAAGAAAGTGGGAGGAAAACGGTGATAAGAATCACCAATACAACAACAACAGCAATTACAACAATAATCGCAACAATTATCCCAACAATCGCAACATCAATCGCAACTACAACAAACGGCCCAACAACAACAACAACAACAACAACAACAGCAACTACAACAATCATCCCAACAACAATAATAACCGCAACAACAACAACAACAATCAAAAGCAGCTATGCCAAAGGTGTGAAAAGAATCACTCGGGGTTCTGCACCAAATTTTGCAACAAGTGTAAAAGAAATGGTCATAGCGCGACGAAGTGTGAGGTCTACGGACCAGGGGTTAATAGAACGAAAGGAACAAATGGTGTCGGAACGAGTAATGGCGGAGCAAGTAGTGTCGGAGCAAGTTATGCCAATGTAGTTTGTTATAAATGTGGAAAACCGGGCCACATTATTAGAAATTGCCCGAACCAGGAGAACACGAATGGACAAGGCCACGGAAGAGTTTTCAATATTAATGCGGCAGAGGCACAGGAAGACCCGGAGCTTGTTACGGGTACGTTTCTTATTGACAATAAATCTGCTTACGTTTTATTTGATTCGGGTGCGGATAGAAGCTATATGAGTAGAGATTTTTGTGCTAAATTAAGTTGTCCATTGACGCCTTTGGATAGTAAATTTTTACTCGAATTAGCAAATGGTAAATTAATTTCAGCAGATAATATATGTCGGAATCGAGAAATTAAACTGGTTAGCGAAACATTTAAGATTGATTTGATACCAGTAGAGTTAGGGAGTTTTGATGTGATAATCGGTATGGACTGGTTGAAAGAAGTAAAAGCAGAGATCGTTTGTTACAAAAATGCAATTCGCATTATACGAGAAAAAGGAAAACCCTTAATGGTGTACGGAGAAAAGGGCAACACGAAGCTACATCTTATTAGTAATTTGAAGGCACAAAAACTAATAAGAAAAGGTTGCTATGCTGTTCTAGCACACGTCGAGAAAGTACAAACTGAAGAAAAGAGCATCATTGATGTTCCCATTGCAAAAGAATTTCCCGATGTATTTCCGAAAGAATTACCGGGATTACCCCCACATCGATCAGTTGAATTTCAAATAGATCTTGTACCAGGAGCTGCACCAATAGCTCGTGCTCCTTACAGACTAGCACCCAGCGAGATGAAAGAACTGCAAAGCCAATTACAAGAACTTTTAGAGCGTGGTTTCATTCGACCAAGCACATCACCGTGGGGAGCTCCTGTTTTGTTTGTCAAGAAGAAAGATGGTACATTCAGGTTGTGTATCGACTACCGAGAGTTGAACAAACTTACCATCAAGAACCGCTACCCACTGCCGAGAATCGACGACTTATTTGATCAACTACAAGGCTCGTCTGTTTATTCAAAGATTGACTTACGTTCCGGGTATCATCAAATGCGGGTGAAAGAAGATGATATTCCATAGACTGCTTTCAGAACACGTTACGGTCATTACGAGTTTATGGTCATGCCGTTTGGTTTAACTAATGCACCAGCTGTGTTCATGGACCTTATGAACCGAGTGTGTGGACCATACCTTGACAAGTTTGTCATTGTTTTCATTGATGACATACTTATTTACTCAAAGAATGACCAAGAACACGGTGAACATTTGAGAAAGGTGTTAGAAGTATTGAGGAAGGAAGAATTGTACGCTAAGTTTTCAAAGTGTGCATTTTGGTTGGAAGAAGTTCAATTCCTCGGTCACATAGTGAACAAAGAAGGTATTAAGGTGGATCCGGCAAAGATAGAAACTGTTGAAAAGTGGGAAACCCCGAAAACTCCGAAACACATACGCCAGTTTTTAGGACTAGCTGGTTACTACAGAAGGTTCATCCAAGACTTTTCCAGAATAGCAAAACCCTTGACTGCATTAACGCATAAAGGGAAGAAATTTGAATGGAATGATGAACAAGAGAAAGCGTTTCAGTTATTGAAGAAAAAGCTAACTACGGCACCTATATTGTCATTACCTGAAGGGAATGATGATTTTGTGATTTATTGTGATGCATCAAAGCAAGGTCTCGGTTGTTTATTAATGCAACGAACGAAGGTGATTGCTTATGCGTCTAGACAATTGAAGATTCACGAACAAAATTATACGACGCATGATTTGGAATTAGGAGCGGTTGTTTTTGCATTAAAGACTTGGAGGCACTACTTATATGGGGTCAAAAGTATTATATATACCGACCACAAAAGTCTTCAACACATATTTAATCCGAAACAACTGAATATGAGGCAGCGTAGGTGGATTGAATTATTGAATGATTACGACTTTGAGATTCGTTACCACCCGGGGAAGGCAAATGTGGTAGCCGATGCCTTGAGCAGGAAGGACAGAGAACCCATTCGAGTAAAATCTATGAATATAATGATTCATAATAACCTTACTACTCAAATAAAGGAGGCGCAACAAGGAGTTTTAAAAGAGGGAAATTTAAAGGATGAAATACCCAAAGGATCGGAGAAGCATCTTAATATTCGGGAAGACGGAACCCGGTATAGGGCTGAAAGGATTTGGGTACCAAAATTTGGAGATATGAGAGAAATGGTACTTAGAGAAGCTCATAAAACCAGATACTCAATACATCCTGGAACGGGGAAGATGTACAAGGATCTCAAGAAACATTTTTGGTGGCCGGGTATGAAAGCCGATGTTGCTAAATACGTAGGAGAATGTTTGACGTGTTCTAAGGTCAAAGCTGAGCATCAGAAACCATCAGGTCTACTTCAACAACCCGAAATCCCGGAATGGAAATGGGAAAACATTACCATGGATTTCATCACTAAATTGCCAAGGACTGCAAGTGGTTTTGATACTATTTGGGTAATAGTTGATCGTCTCACCAAATCAGCACACTTCCTGCCAATAAGAGAAGATGACAAGATGGAGAAGTTAGCACGACTGTATTTGAAGGAAGTCGTCTCCAGACATGGAATACCAATCTCTATTATCTCTGATAGGGATGGCAGATTTATTTCAAGATTCTGGCAGACATTACAGCAAGCATTAGGAACTCGTCTAGACATGAGTACTGCCTATCATCCACAAACTGATGGGCAGAGCGAAAGGACGATACAAACGCTTGAAGACATGCTACGAGCATGTGTTATTGATTTCGGAAACAGTTGGGATCGACATCTACCGTTAGCAGAATTTTCCTACAACAACAGCTACCATTCAAGCATTGAGATGGCGCCGTTTGAAGCACTTTATGGTAGAAAGTGCAGGTCTCCGATTTGTTGGAGTGAAGTGGGGGATAGACAGATTACGGGTCTGGAGATTATACAAGAAACTACCGAGAAGATCATCCAAATTCAACAACGGTTGAAAACCGCCCAAAGTCGACAAAAGAGCTACGCTGACATTAAAAGAAAAGATATAGAATTTGAAATTGGAGAGATGGTCATGCTTAAAGTTTCACCTTGGAAAGGCGTTGTTCGATTTGGTAAACGAGGGAAATTAAATCCAAGGTATATTGGACCATTCAAGATTATTGATCGTGTCGGACCAGTAGCTTACCGACTTGAGTTACCTCAACAACTCGCGGCTGTACATAACACTTTCCACGTCTCGAATTTGAAGAAATGTTTTGCTAAAGAAGATCTCACTATTCCGTTAGATGAAATCCAAATCAACGAAAAACTCCAATTCATCGAAGAACCCGTCGAAATAATGGATCGTGAGGTTAAAAGACTTAAGCAAAACAAGATACCAATTGTTAAGGTTCGATGGAATGCTCGTAGAGGACCCGAGTTCACCTGGGAGCGTGAAGATCAGATGAAGAAGAAATACCCGCATCTATTTCCAGAAGATTCGTCAACACCTTCAACAGCTTAAAATTTCGGGACGAAATTTATTTAACGGGTAGGTACTGTAGTGACCCGAACTTTTCCATGTTTATATATATTAATTGAGATTGATATTTACATGATTAAATGTTTCCAACATGTTAAGCAATCAAACTTGTTAAGACTTGATTAATTGAAATAGGTTTCATATAGACAATTGACCACCCAAGTTGACCGGTGATTCACGAACGTTAAAACTTGTAAAAACTATATGATGACATATATATGGTTATATATATAGTTAACATGATATTATGATAAGTAAACATATCATTAAGTATATTAACAATGAACTACATATGTAAAAACAAGACTACTAACTTAATGGTTTTGAAACGAGACATATATGTAACGATTATCGTTGTAACGACATTTAATGTATATATATCATATTAAGAGATATTAGTACATCATAATATCATGATAATATAATAATTTAAAATCTCTTTTGATATTATAAACATTGGGTTAACAACATTTAACAAGATCGTTAACCTAAAGGTTTCAAAACAACATTTACATGTAACGACTAACGATGACTTAACGACTCAGTTAAAATGTATATACATGTAGTGTTTTAATATGTATTCATACACTTTTGAAAGACTTCAAGACACTTATCAAAATACTTCTACTTAACAAAAATGCTTACAATTACATCCTCGTTCAGTTTCATCAACAATTCTACTCGTATGCACCCGTATTCGTACTCGTACAATACACAGCTTTTAGATGTATGTACTATTGGTATATACACTCCAATGATCAGCTCTTAGCAGCCCATGTGAGTCACCTAACACATGTGGGAACCATCATTTGGCAACTAGCATGAAATATCTCATAAAATTACAAAAATATGAGTAATCATTCATGACTTATTTACATGAAAACAAAATTTCATATCCTTTATATCTAATCCATACACCAACGACCAAAAACACCTACAAACACTTTCATTCTTCAATTTTCTTAATCTAATTGATCTCTCTCAAGTTCTATCTTCAAGTTCTAAGTGTTCTTCATATATTCTACAAGTTCTAGTTACATAAAATCAAGAATACTTTCAAGTTTGCTAGCTCACTTCCAATCTTGTAAGGTGATCATCCAACCTCAAGAAATCTTTGTTTCTTACAGTAGGTTATCATTCTAATACAAGGTAATAATCATATTCAAACTTTGTTTCAATTTCTATAACTATAACAATCTTATTTAAAGTGATGATCTTACTTGAACTTGTTTTCGTGTCATGATTTTGCTTCAAGAACTTTGAGCCATCCAAGGATCCATTGAAGCTAGATCCATTTTTCTCTTTTCCAGTAGGTTCATCCAAGGAACTTAAGGTAGTAATGATGTTCATAACATCATTCGATTCATACATATAAAGCTATCTTATTCGAAGGTTTAAACTTGTAATCACTAGAACATAGTTTAGTTAATTCTAAACTTGTTCGCAAACAAAAGTTAATCCTTCTAACTTGACTTTTAAAATCAACTAAACACATGTTCTATATCTATATGATATGCTAACTTAATGATTTAAAACCTGGAAACACGAAAAACACCGTAAAACCGGATTTACGCCGTCGTAGTAACACCGCGGGCTGTTTTGGGTTAGTTAATTAAAAACTATGATAAACTTTGATTTAAAAGTTGTTATTCTGAGAAAATGATTTTTATTATGAACATGAAACTATATCCAAAAATTATGGTTAAACTCAAAGTGGAAGTATGTTTTCTAAAATGGTCATCTAGACGTCGTTCTTTCGACTGAAATGACTACCTTTACAAAAACGACTTGTAATTTAATTTTCTGACTATAAACCTATACTTTTTCTGTTTAGATTCATAAAATAGAGTTCAATATGAAACCATAGCAATTTGATTCACTCAAAACGGATTTAAAATGAAGAAGTTGTGGGTAAAACAAGATTGGATAATTTTTCTCATTTTAGCTACGTGAAAATTTGTAACAAATCTATTCCAACCATAACTTAATCAACTTGTATTGTATATTATATAATCTTGAGATACCATAGACACGTATACAATGTTTCGACCTATCATGTCGACACATCTATATATATTTCGGAACAACCATAGACACTCTATATGTGAATGTTGGAGTTAGCTATACAGGGTTGAGGTTGATTCCAAAATATATATAGTTTGAGTTGTGATCAATACTGAGATACGTATACACTGGGTCGTGGATTGATTCAAGATAATATTTATCGATTTATTTCTGTACATCTAACTGTGGACAACTAGTTGTAGGTTACTAACGAGGACAGCTGACTTAATAAACTTAAAACATCAAAATATATTAAAAGTGTTGTAAATATATTTTGAACATACTTTGATATATATGTATATATTGTTATAGGTTCGTGAATCAACCAGTGGCCAAGTCTTACTTCCCGACGAAGTAAAAATCTGTGAAAGTGAGTTATAGTCCCACTTTTAAAATCTAATATTTTTGGGATGAGAATACATGCAGGTTTTATAAATGATTTACAAAATAGACACAAGTACGTGAAACTACATTCTATGGTTGAATTATCGAAATCGAATATGCCCCTTTTTATTAAGTCCGGTAATCTAAGAATTAGGGAACAGACACCCTAATTGACGCGAATCCTAAAGATAGATCTATTGGGCCTAACAAACCCCATCCAAAGTACCAGATGCTTTAGTACTTCGAAATTTATATCATATCCGAAGGGTGTCCCGGAATGATGGGGATATTCTTATATATGCATCTTGTTATTGTCGGTTACCAGGTGTTCACCATATGAATGATTTTTATCTCTATGTATGGGATGTGTATTGAAATATGAAATCTTGTGGTCTATTGTTACGATTTGATATATATAGGTTAAACCTATAACTCACCAACATTTTTGTTGACGTTTTAAGCATGTTTATTCTCAGGTGATTATTAAGAGCTTCCGCTGTCGCATACTTAAATAAGGACAAGATTTGGAGTCCATGCTTGTATGATATGGTGTAAAAACTGCATTCAAGAAACTTATTTTGTTGTAACATATTTGTATTGTAAACCATTATGTAATGGTCGTGTGTAAACAGGATATTTTAGATTATCATTATTTGATAATCTACGTAAAGCTTTTTAAACCTTTATTGATGAAATAAAGGTTATGGTTTGTTTAAAAATGAATGCAGTCTTTGAAAAACGTCTCATATAGAGGTCAAAACCTCGCAACGAAATCAATTAATATGGAACGTTTTTAATCAATAAGAACGGGACATTTCAATATTCATCAGGAAAGTTGTCTTGTATGGCCGATTCATTTAGAACTTCTAACTCAGGATTTTCAAGACGAGAAAGATGATCAGCGGCGAGATTTTCTGCTCCTCTTTTATCTCGGATTTCAATATCAAACTCTTGTAAGAGTAAGATCCAACGGATTAATCTTGGTTTAGCATCTTGTTTTGAAAATAAGTATCTAAGAGCAGAATGGTCGGTATAGACCACCGTTTTTGCTAGAACGAGATATGATCGAAATTTGTCAAAAGCAAAGACAATAGCAAGGAGTTCTTTTTCAGTAGTTGTATAGTTCGTTTGTGCTCCTTGTAACGTCTTACTAGCATAATATATAGGTTGAAATCGTTTTTCAATCCTTTGTCCTAAAACGACTCCCATTGCAAAATCACTTGCATCGCACATGAGTTCAAATGGTAGATTCCAATTTGGTGTTATCATGATCGGCGCATTAGTGAGTTTCTCTTTAAGAATATTAAAAGATTTGATACACTCATCTGAAAAGATGAATGGAGCATCCTTTTCTAGGAGTTTATTCATAGGAGTGGCAATTTTAGAAAAATCTTTTATGAAACGTCGGTAAAAACCGGCATGCCCTAGAAAACTCCTAACTCCTCTAACATTGGTGGGATGTGGAAGTTTAGCAATTACATCTACTTTAGCTCTATCCACTTCAATTCCTTCTTTTGAAATTTTATGTCCAAGAACGATGCCTTCTTTAACCATGAAATGGCATTTCTCCCAATTAAGTACTAGATTTGATTGTTCGCATCTAATTAGCATTCGTTCCAGATTAACTAGACATGATTTAAATGTATCACCGAAGACTGAAAAGTCATCCATGAATACTTCCATGCATTCTTCTATCATGTCGTGAAAAATCGCCATCATACACCTTTGAAAGGTTGCAGGGGCGTTACAAAGTCCAAATGGCATGTGTTTGTAAGCAAAAGTACCATAAGGGCACGTGAATGTGGTTTTCTCTTGATCTTCGGGTGCTATTGGAATTTGAAAATATCCGGAAAATCCATCTAGAAAACAATAGTAACTATTTCCGGCTAATCTTTCCAACATTTGATCAATAAAAGGTAAGGGAAAGTGATCTTTTCTGGTGGCGTCATTTAATTTTCTATAATCAATACACACACGCCATCCTGTTACAGTCCTAGTAGGAATAAGCTCATTTTTCTCATTTGTAATGACAGTCATGCCACCCTTCTTAGGCACGCATTGAACTGGGCTTACCCATGGACTATCAGAGATTGGATAAATTAAACCTGCATCTAGCAGTTTAATAATCTCTTTCTTAACTACATCTTGCATATTAGGATTTAGTCTTCATTGGCGTTGCACATACGTTTTATGACCTTCTTCCATAAGGATTTTATGTGTGCAATACGAAGGACTTATTCCTTTAATATCATGAATCTTCCATGCAATGGCTGGTTTATGAGCTTTCAACACAGAAATGAGTTGTGATTTCTCATTTTCAGTAAGAGAAGACGATATTATTACAGGTAATTCAGATTCACCATGTAAATAAGCGTATTCCAAATGATTTGGAAGTGGCTTTAACTCTAATTTCGGAGGTTCTTCTATCGATGATTTGTATCGATATCTGTCTTCTTCTTTTAGCATTTGAATTTCTTCTGTTGTTGGTTCATATCCATTAGCTATAAGTGTAGCTAACATTTCAGCTTCATCAATTGGTTCATTACCTTCTCCTAAAGAACATTCTCCTGTTCCTTGTAATTCTGGAAATTCTTCTAATAATTCTGCATGTGCATCTATAGTTTGAATATAATAACATGTATCATCTGCAGATTGTGGTTGTTGCATTGCTCTATCAACTGAAAAGGTAACACTCTCATCCTTTATACTTAGGGTCAGTTTCTTACCGAACACGTCTATCATTGCTTTAGCCGTGTTTAAGAATGGTCTTCCTAATATGAGAGGAACTTGAGAATCTTCTTCCATGTCCAAAACAACAAAATCTACTGGAAATACTAAAGTACCAACTTTAACTAGCATGTTCTCCATTATCCCTCTAGGATATTTTATTGATCTATCGGCTAGTTGTATGCTTATTCTGGTTGGTTTCAATTCTCCAAGGTCTAGTTTAGTGTATAGTGAATACGGCATTAGATTTATACTAGCACCTAAGTCTGCCAATGCTTCTATTGAACTAAGACTACCCAGAAAACATGGAATTGTGAAACTTCCTGGATCAGATAATTTTTCTGGTATCTTATTCAACAGCACTGCTGAACAATTAGCATTCATAGTAACAGCCGAGAGTTCTTCCATTTTCTTTCTATTTGAGATTAGATCTTTCAAGAATTTAGCATATCTAGGCATTCCTGAAATCACATCAATGAAAGGAAGATTTACATTTATCTGTTTAAACATATCCAAGAATTTGGATTGCTCGGCTTCAAGTTTTTCTTTCTTCATTTTACTCGGGTAAGGAAGTGGTGGTTGATATGGTTTAACATAAGGTTTATCCTTAACTGTGTTATCTTCATTAACCTTTTCAACTACCGGTTCTTTTTCCTTATCTTGATCAGGTTGTGGTTCTTGTTGAGTAGGAATGGCTTCATCAGAAGTTACAGGTATTTCAGGTGGTTTAAGTGTTGTACCACTTCTTGTGGTAATGGCTTTAGCTGTTTCATTCCGGGGGTTAGCATTTGTATCACTAGGTAGACTTCCCGGTTTTCTTTCACCTATTAACCTTGCTAGGTTACTCACTTCTTGTTCCAGATTTTGAATAGAAGCTTGTTGATTTCTAAATGCTTGAGCATTTTGTTCATTGGTTTGTTTCTGAGATGTGAAAAACTGTGTTTGAGTTTCAACTAGCTTTGTCATCATATCTTCTAAATTTGGCTTTTTATCATCGGTTTGTTGTGGTGGTTTGTTTTGAAAATTCGGTCTTTGCTGATTGTAAGTATTATTGGATACTTGTTGATTGCTAGGACCTTGTTGGTTGTTGTATGGAATATTTCGGTTATAATTCTGGTTTTGATTGTAAATCGGTCTTGGCGGTTGATAATTATCCTGATAATTATTTCCAGGCCTTTGGTTTATGTATGAAATATTCTCTCTTTGTTCCATTGTTAATTCAATACTGAGACAATCTTTTGTCAAATGTGGTCCTCCACACTGCTCACAACTAATTCGTATTGAGTGAATATCTTTAGTCATCTTTTCCATTCGTCTCTCCACAGCATCTATCTTTGAGGAAATGGAATCTAAGTCATGGCTAGAATCGGCTCTAGCTGCTTTAGATGATCTAATGATATCTTTTTCTTGGTACCACTCATGTGAGTGGGAAGCAGTGTTATCAATAATTTTGTAAGCATCAGTTTCGGTTTTCTTCATAATAGAACCACCAGCTGCTATATCTATGTCTTTTCTTGTAGTGATGTCGCATCCTTGGTAGAATATTTGTACTATTTGACAGGTGTCTAAACCATGTTGCGGACATCCTCTTAACAACTTTCCATATCTTGTCCATGCCTCATATAGAGTTTCATTCGGCTTCTGTGTAAACGTAACAATTTCTGCTTGAAGTCTTACGGCTTTAGATGCAGGAAAGAATTGTTTCAGAAATTTGTCAACTAAAACATCCCATGTATCGATCGCCCCTTCAGGTAACGATTCCAACCAATCATTGGCTTCTCCCTTTAAAGTCCAGGGAAATAACATGAGATATATCTGTTCATCCTCCACTTCTCGGATTTTAAATAGTGTGCAGATCCTATTAAAGGTACGTAGATGTTCATTTGGATCTTCCTTCGGCGCACCACTAAATTGGCATTGATTAGTCACCATGTGTAGAATTTGTCCTTTGATTTCATAATCTGGCGCATTAATGTCTGGATGATTAATTGCGTGACCTTGGCCAGTGCGTTTAGCTCTCATTCGGTCTTCCATACTTAAAGGTTCCAGATTCTCCATAATTGAATTTGTTGAATCGGTATCACTAGATGATTCTGATTTAATGGTTCGTTCCTCAACAATCTCTGTTTGAATGATTGGTGGTTCCGGAGGAAAGTTTAGTGGTTCAGGATCTACGAACCGTTCCTGAATATTCTCCGGATTCTCAATTGTGAGGTCGGGTTCAAAAAATGGATTATCGGAAATTTGAACTGAAGTACTTGGTCGACTGGATGACGATTCTAAAGAAAAATCAACGGCGGTTATATTTGCTAAATGTCTTGATCTAGTTACAATTAATAGACTTTTCTGATTTTGCCCACGTTTCGAATAGCCAAAAGATGCAGCAGAGGGGCAGGATTCGTTTGGTCTCAATATAATTGAGGACTATTTGGCTCCAATAACCCGGTCCACGTACAAATCCAACTATTACTACGAACCAGAAAATTTTGATGTCTATTAATTTAACCACTTAAAATAAATTTTCGTAATTTTAAGAAATTTAGATAAGAAGTAGAATAAAAATCTATGTCCTAAAACTAAAATAGCGAGAAATAAGAAAGAAAAAGAGTTCGTCGGAAAAAGGTTGAAAAAGAAAAATGGTTGAAAAAATAAAAGGTGACGGAAAAATAAAAGAAACTTATAAAACTTAAAAATACTTGACTAACCTAACCTTATTACTACAACTAACTTAAAATTATAATCGCAAATTGAGATTACTAATTGGAATGATAATTGATACATAGTAAAAGTTGTCTAAAAATATTAAAACTTACAGGAAAAACTATATCCCAAATGGAAATAACTTAAAAAGAAACTAAAACTTAAAAAGGCGTCACAAAATTCTAAAGCACCTAAATCTTAGTCTAAAGAAAAAGCACTTAAGGAATTCTACGGCAAAGCCTAAAAATCTAGGAGTAAAAATAACTATAGCAAAAACTAAGTTTAAAATTAAATATGAGCTAAAAATACAAATATTACGCTAAAACGATTAAAAAGGGACAAAATATAAAAATATACAAAAAGTTGTAAAAAGTACAATTTTTATAAAAATATTATTTTTATATTATTTATTTAATAAAACTATTAATTTAATATTTTAATTAAACTAATTAATACTAAATATAAATTAAATAAAAAGTAAAAGTTAAAATAAAATTAATTATAATAATAATAATTAGTTAGGGTTTAATAATAATTAATTAATAATTACCGTAATTAATGCTGAATTAGGGCTTCTGTCCGTGTGTCAGGTACCCTCCGCGAGTTGCGGTAATTTATAAAGAAAACCCCGCGAGTCGCGGGGTTCAGAAATTCAGATGACAGCTTTTAATTTCGACGCGTTTTTTTCTTTTTTATTTTTTTTATTTTCTGTTTTCTGTTTTTAAATAAATAAAAGATATTTAAATAAAACTTATATTTTTATAAACTAAAATAAAAATAAAGAAACTTATAAAACTTAAATATTTAACAAAATCTTAAAAATACTTATATTTTTGTTTTTCTTTTTATATTTTCGAATATTTAAAACGTATTTTTACAAAAGCGACTTTTAATAGAATAAATCTCTTTTTTTTTTTATATTAGCGTTGCGCTTCCGGCGTTTAAGAGAGTTCCCCGGCAGCGGCGCCAAAAATATACTTGATGTTATGCGAGGTGTATACGAAATAGTTTATATTTTACTAGGAAAAACTATTAAAAACGATACAATTTTACACAAGATATTTATTTATTTATAGAATGGATATACTTAAACCTTGCTACAACACTTATAGGCAGTGTACCTAATCGTACAGTAGTGTAGTTTTTAGTAAGTCCGGTTCGTTCCACAGGGAATCTTTTTTTTAACAAAGCTCAACGCTATATTAGTTTACTTTTATAAAAATACAAATATATATATAAGTAATATTATTATTATAAAGGGGGGTTTTTACAGTTTAATGACCGGTTTGTCGATTTTAAAACTTTAGTCGCAGTTAAAACCAAATGTAAAATATTAAAAATAAATACAAGACTTAAATTAAAGCATGAAGTAAATAACGATAAATGAAATTGCGAATAATAAAAGTGCGATAAAATAAACTTGCGATAATTAAAAAGTACGATAATTAAAGGTGCGATTAAATACAAAATAAATAAAAATGCGATAATTAGAAGTGCAATTAAATATAAAATAAAGGAAATTAAATATGAAATAAAAGAATTATGCTTATTTAAACTTCCGTAATCATGATGTTTGACGTGTTGATTTTAGTTTTATGCCCATGGGTTAATTGTCCTTTGTCTTGGATTATTTAATATGTCCGTCTGGTTTTTGTCCATAACAGTCCATCAGTCATAAATATAAAGTGCGAGTGTCCTCGTCAAATTATCCTTATACCCGAAGTTAAATATTCCAACTAATTGGGGATTCGAATTGTAACAAGGTTTTAATACTTTGTTTAATGAATACACCAGGTTATCAACTGCGTGTAAACCAAGGTTTTACTACTTTGTTAGCAATTACACCAATTACCCTTGAATGTAATTTCACCCCTATTTTAATTATTCTAGTGGCTATTAATCCATTCCCGTGTCCGGTTAAATGAACGATTATTCGTACATATAAATACCCCGCCCATCGTGTCCGATCGAGTGTATATGGTAATTTATAGGGACGCCCAATTGTAAATCTTTATATTAACATTAATAAACTTTCATTTAGTTAAACAAATATAAAGCCCATTAATAGCCCATAGTCTAATTTCCACAAGTGTCGTTCTTTTGTCCAAACCCCAATTATGGTACAAAGCCCAATTACCCAATTTTAGTAATTAGCCCAACATCATGATTACTTCGTTTTAAATAAGCATAATAATAACTTAGCTACGAGACATTAATGTAAAAAGGTTGAACATAACTTACAATGATTAAAAATAGCGTAGCGTTACACGGACAGAATTTCGACTTACACCCTTACAACATTCGCTAACATACCCTTATTATTAGAATTATAATTAAAATTAAAATATAAATTATAAATATAAATATAAATTTTACGTATGAATGAGGAAGAAAAAGATGATGATAAATGCTCAGAATTCGGTTGGCTTTATAGGCAGTTTCTCAATTTGGGGCTCCGCGACTCGCGGCATTTTTGCCTTCAAACTCCGCGAGTCTCGGAGAATGAAATTACAGCTCAGTCCCTTGGAGTCTTTCTCTGCCGACGGTTTTTATTTATAAATATAATATATATATAATTAATATAATTAATTATATATTATATTATATTTATATACATAGTTAACTTGTAATTTTTAGTCCGTTGCGTCGAGCGTTAAGAGTTGACTCTGGTCCCGGTTCCGGATTTTTAAACGTCCTTGCGTACAATTTAATATCTTGTACTTTGCGTTTTGAATCTTGTACTCTTGTAATTTCGAGACGTTTTTTATCAATAATTGGAACCTTTTTGATTGTCTTTTGTACTTTTGAGCTTTTTGGTCGTTTGCGTCTTCAATTCGTCGAATCTGTCTTTTGTCTTCACCTTTTATTATTTAAACGAATATCACTTGTAAATAGAACAATTGCAACTAAAAGCTTGTCTTTCTTGAGGAATAATGCTATGAAATATATGTTCGTTTTTAGCATTATCAGTAAGAAGCGAACATCACTAACCCGTAAGCATAACATGCTTCTTTATGTTGCATGTTAGAAGCTCTTTCTAATTCACGAAATCCTATGTTGGGATATGTTGAGTCAAAATAGGTTCTTAACCCGTAGCGTAAAATTGCATTTGGGTTCCCCGCATTTAACGCTTTAAAGAAAACACGGCGTAACTTAAAGTCTCCCCAATGTGATATACCCCACCTATCAAAGGAAAGCCTTTAATAAACTAAGGCATTTCTGAAAAGTCTTTCAAATGTTTGACAAGTTAATTTCGCCATAACTAAATGTGCTGATGAATTCTGACCGACTCTAGACAAGATTTCCTCAATCATATCCTCTGGTAGGTCTTCTAAAATATTCGGTTGTCTACCCTTAACGTCCATTTTGTTTTTATACTGTAAAATAGACAAGGATTAGATTCGTAATAACAAACAATACAAGCAATTTTTACATAGAACATAAAAGTACAAGCACACTACAATACATTTATTACATAACATGCTCACACCCCTCTAATCTGAATCACTGGTTTCTTCTTCTTCGGACTTGGTTCTTTTTCCTAATCTTCTAGGGATATATGATGTTCCTCTAATACGAGTCGTCGTTTTCCACATTGATTTAGAAAAACTTGGTGGTTTAGAGGTTCCCGGGTTATTGTCACGATATTGAAAATACGGGTGTTGACGGTACATATAAAGTTCATCGGGGTCGGAATCAGATTTCTCTATTTTGATGCCTTTTCCCTTATTATTTTCTTTTGCCTCATTAACTTGGGTCGGGGTAATTTCTATAACATCATCGGAATCCTCATCAGGATCCGATTCATCGGAAAATTGGTAATTTTCCCAATATTTTGCTTCCATAGCGGAAACACCATTGACCATTATTAACTTTGGTCCATTGGTTGAGGATTTTCTTTTATTTGACCGGTTTTCTGTGGTTCCTACTATTCCCCCATCCGGAACCTCTTCTTCTTCCGGTTCCTCTTCTTCTGGTTCCTCTTCTTCCGGTTCCTCTTCTTCCGGTTCCGTTTCCTCTTCTTCCGGTTCTTCGGAAACTTGTGAATCTTGCCAATATATATTCGACTCTTCGTTATTATTAGGTGAGTCAAAGGGATTTGTGCTAGAGGTAGACATCTATCACACAATATCAAACATGTTAAGAGATTAATATATCACATAATATTTACATGTTAATAATATATAGTTTCCAACAAAAATGTTAAGCAATCATTTTTAAAGAAAACACGGTCGAAGTCCAGACTCACTAATGCATCCTAACAAACTCGATAAGACACACTAATGCAAATTTTTCTGATTCTCTAAGACCAACGCTCGAATACCAACTGAAATGTCCCGTTCATATTGATTATAAACGGTCCATAATAATTGATTTCGTTGCGAGGTTTTGACCTCTATATGAGACGTTTTTCAAAGACAGCATTCATTTTTAAAACAACCATAACCTTTATTTTATCAATAAAGGTTTTAAAAACATTACGTAGATTATCAAATAATGATAATCTAAAATATACCGTTTACACACGACCATTACATAATGGTTTACAATAAAAATATATTACATCGACATATGTTTCTTGAATGCAGTTTTTACACAATATCATACAAACATAGACTCCAAATCTTGTCCTTATTTTAGTATGCAACAGCGGAAGCTCTTAATATTCACCTGAGAATAAACATGCTTTAAACGTCAACAAAAATGTTGGTGAGTTATAGGTTTAACCTATATATATCACATCGTAACAATAGACCACAAGATTTCATATTTCAATACACATCCCATACATAGAGATAAAAATCATTCATATGGTGAACACCTGGTAACCGACATTAACAAGATGCATATATAAGAATATCCCCATCATTCTGGGACACCCTTCGAATATGATATAAATTTCGAAGTACTAAAGCATCCGGTACTTTGGATGGGGTTTGTTAGGCCCAATAGATCTATCTTTAGGATTCGCGTCAATTAGGGTGTCTGTTCCCTAATTCTTAGATTACCAGACTTAATAAAAAGGGGCATATTCGATTTCGATAATTCAACCATAGAATGTAGTTTCACGTACTTGTGTCTATTTTGTAAATCATTTATAAAACCTGCATGTATTCTCATCCCAAAAATATTAGATTTTAAAAGTGGGACTATAACTCACTTTCACAGATATTTCCTTCCTCGGAAATAAGACTTGGCCACGGATCGATTCACGAACCTATACAAATATGTACATATATATCAAAGTATGATCAAAATATAATTACAACCATTTTTATTATGTTTTAAAGATTTGAGTGTATTAAGTCAGCTGTCCTCGTTAGTAACCTACAACTAGTTGTCCACAGTTAGATGTACAGAAATAAATCGATATATATTATCTTGAATCAATCCACGACCCAGTGTATACACGTCTCAGGCTAGATCACAACTCAAAGTATATATATTTTTGGAATCAACCTCAACCATGTATAGCTAACTCCAACATTAATGCATATAGAGTGTCTATGGTTGTTCCAAATAATATATATACATGGGTCGATATGATATGTCAAAACATTTGCATACGTGTCTATGGTATCCCAAGATTACATAATATATTAGAATACATGTATAATACAATATAAGTTAGCTAAGATATGATTTGTATAGATTTGTTAAACATTTCCCGTAGCTAAAAAGATCAAAAATATCCAATCTTGTTTTAGCCATAACTTCTTCATTTTAAATCCGTTTTAAGTAAATCAAATTGCTATGGTTTCATATTGAACTCTAATTTAAGAATCCAAACAGAAAATGTATAGGTTTATAGTCGGAAATTTAAGTTACATGTCAATTACTAAAGAGGTAGTCATTTCCGTCGAAAGAACGACATCTTGATGACCATTTTGAAAAACATACTTTCACTTCGAGTTTAACCAAGATTTTTGGATATAGTTTCATGTTCATATGAAAAATCATTTTCCCAGAAGAACAACTTTTAAATCAAAGTTTATCATAGTTTTTAATTATTCAAACCAAAACAGCCCCCGGTTTCACTACGACGGCGTATATCCGATTTTATGGTGTTCATCGTGTTTCCAGGTTTTAAATCATTAAGTTAGCATATCATATAGATATAGAACATGTGTTTAGTTAATTTTAAAAGTCAAGTTAGAAGGATTAACTTTTATTTGCGAACAAGTTTAGAATTAACTAAACTATGTTCTAGTGATTACAAGTTTAAACCTTCGAATAAGATAGCTTTATATGTATGAATCGAATGATGTTATGAACATCATTACTACCTCAAGTTTTCTGGATAAAATTACTGGAAATGAGAAAAATGGATCTAGCTTTAAAGGATCCTTGGATGGCTTGAAAGTTCTTGAAGCAGAATCATGACACGAAAACAGTTCAAGTAAGATTTTCACTCGAAATAAGATTGTTATAGTTGTAGAAATTGAATCAAAGTTTGAATATGAATATTACCTTGAATTAGAAAGATAACCTACTATAAATAATAAAGGTTCCTTGATCTTAGATGATTACTTGGAATGGATTAGAAAGCTTGGAAGTAAACTTGCAAACTTGGTAATATTCTTGATTTTTATGAAACTATACTTATGGAATTTATGAAGCACACTTAGAACTTGAAGATGGAACTTGAGAAAGATCAATTAGATAAAGAAAATTGAAGAATGAAAGTGTTTTTAGGTGTTTTTGGTTGTTGGTATATGGATTAGATATAAAGGATATGTAATTTTCTTTTCATGTAAATAAGTCATGAATGATTACTAATATTTTTGTAATTTTATGAGATATTTCATGCCAGTTGCCAAATGATGGTACCCACATATGTTAGGTGAATCACATGGGCTGCTAAGAGCTGATCATTGGAGTGTATATATCAATAGTACATACATCTAAAAGCTGTGTATTGTACGAGTACGAATACGGGTGCATACGAGTAGAATTGTTGATGAAACTGAACGAGGATGTAATTGTAAGCATTTTTGTTAAGTAGAAGTACTTTGATATGTGTCTTGAAGTCTTTCAAAAGTGTAAGAATACATATCAAAACACAACATGTATATACATTCTAATGGAGTCTTTAAGTCTTCGTTAGTCGTTACATGTAAGTGTTGTTTTGAAACCTTTAAGTTAACGATCTCAATTAATGTTGTTAACCCAATGTTTATTATATCAAATGAGATGTTAAATTATTATATTATCATGATATTATGATGTATGAATATATTTTAATATGATATATACATTAAAATATCGTTACAACGATAATCGTTACATATAAGTCTCGTTTCGTAATTCTTGAGTTAGTAGTCTTGTTTTTACATATGTAGTTCATTGTTAACACACTTAATGATATATTTAAATATCATTTTATCATGTTAAATATAGTGTATCAATATCTTAATATGATACATATGTATTTAGTAGACGTTATCATAACGATAATCGTTATATATATCATTTCGAGTTTCTTAACTTAGTAATCTCATTTCTTATGTATATCACACATTGTTAATATATTTAGTGAGATACTTACTCATCATAATCTTATGTCAACCATATATATATGTCTATATATACCACAACATGTAGTTTTTACAATTTTGTAACGTTCGTGAATCGCCGGTCAACTTGGGTGATCAATTGTCTATATGAAACTTATTTCATTTAATCAAGTCTTAAAAAGTTTGATTGCTTAACACGTTGGAAACATTTATTCATGTAAATATCAATCTCAATTAATATATATAAACATAGAAAAGTTCGGGTCGCTACAGCGACTTCAGTGGAAACCAGCAGCTTCAACTGAATTTTGCTTGGTCAACAAGTTTATCACATTCTGCGATCAATTCTGGAACATTCTGGCATTTTCAACACCAAGCCGGCGGCTTCCTTTCATCCTGGCCAGCGGCTTCATATCCTTTTCTGCAATTTTTCTTGTTATTGATCCTGTTTGATACATAACTTTGATAAAATCATTAAAAATACCTTTTTTCCCTTTTTACCCATTTTAGTGTGTTTTAGGATTAAAATTAAAAATGCTAAGATAACTCCTCAAAATGTTATCAAAAAACTATATAATTTAGGAGTTATCACGGTCATTCCTCCCTTCTTGGGTATCACTTGAACAGGACTGACCCATGGCGAATCGAAAATAGGATAGATTAGACCGGCGTCCAGAAGTTTGATTAATTATTTCTTGACGACTTCTTGAATCATAGGATTGACCCTTCTTTGCCTCTGAACTATTGGTTTGAAATCATCTTCCATGAAGATCTTGTGGGTGCAATAGTTGGAACTGATTCCTTTTATGTCAGAAATCTTCCAAGCAATTGCTTTCTTATGTGATTTCAGAACCTGAATCAATTTTGCCTTTTCATGTGGCGTGAGATCTTTAGAAATGATTACAGGGAGTTGCGATTCTCCTTCTAAGAATGCATACTTCAGATGTTCGGGTAACTTCTTCAATTCCAATTTCGGAGGTTCCTCGATAGATGGCTTCATTCTCGCTATTTCTGCTCTAACTAACGAGTCATACCTCTCCTGGAATTCTAATTCTTCATCCTTAATAGCGGTTACTGATGCTATCTGTTCTTTGGTTCTGGAAATTGTCCTTCGTAATGCTTCCTCGTCTGAAACTTCTTCTTTAGTTATGAACCTAGTTCAGGAATTTCAACACAGTCCTTTTGTAACTGTGGTTACTAAAGTACCGGAATGAAATATGTTTCTTCATTCGGTCTTCTCCTTAACAAAGGTAGGGGAATGCGTTGACCTATCGGTGCTATTTGGATAGTTTTGTCGAGAAAGTTACTTTCGGAGAGGGGAGATTGATTTTGACCAGGATCTATGGTTGAATTGATGTGTAGATTTCCTTCAGGAGGTATAAAGAACAGATCCTTAGAAATTTGATCTTAATTACATATAGCCATGGTATCCTCTAGATATTCGTTGACTAGTTCTTGAAAAGAATCAGCGAGATTGAGATCTTCTTCACGATGATGGCTCATGAGTCGGTCGACATTAAATGTGACTTCTTCACTTTCAACTCTTAATTTCAATGATTTCTTGTGTATATCAATTATGGCCTTGGCAGTATTCAAGAATGGTCTGCCAAGTATGAGTGGACCTTCGTGTCTTCCTCAATATCCATAATGACGAAATCGACGGGGAATGCGAATTTATCCACTCTGACTAGGACATCTTCAGCTATTCCTCAAGGAATCTTAACTGATATGTCCGAGAGTTGGATAGTCATTCTGGTAGGTCTTAAGTCTTTTAATCCTAGCTTTTTGAATATTGAATAGGGCATTAGGTTTACACTGGCTCCTAAGTCTGCTAACGCATTGCTAATTTGGATATCTTGCAGTTAGTAAGGTACCGTAAATCTTCCTGTATCTCCTAACTTAGGGGGAATACCATGTTGTAACACTAATGAGCATTCTTCACTTAAGGGTAAGCTAACAATCTCTCTTTGTTTGAAAGCAGTTCCTTGAAAATTTTAGCACAGTTTGGCATTTCTACTAAAGCATCTACTAGTCATACATTCAAATGCAGATTCTTAATAATATCCCAATACTTAGCGAATTGCGCTTCTTATTTTTCCTTCCTAAGCCAACCTGAGAAAGGTATACGGGCGAGCGGAATAATTTTCGGGGCTTTAGGAGAGATAGGTTCCGGTGGATTGACAACTGGGTCAATAGGCACAGGTTCCGTATCGGAAAAATCTTGTATGGGTATGTTAACAGTTGTTTCCATCCCACCTCTAGTGACTACTAGGGCATCAAACTCACTACACTCTAATTCAACTTTAGTGGTTAATCGTTTAAGCGTAAACTGAAACTTGGTTATTAATTCTTCAAAAGTCTTTATCAAAGTATCAAACTTGTTTTGGCATTCTATGACTTGAAGGTTTATCGTGTATTACTTTTTCATAAATTCAACTAAAGTTTCCTTAGAGATGAGGGTAGGTTGGTGTAGTGGGAGGATTATATTAAAGTCCGAGCTATTCTGATGTTTATATGCCCATCTAGGGTCAGGAAACCTTAGATTGGTTCTAGAAGCATCGGGACTTTCAGGAACTGGTAAACTTTGAAGAGTGAGGGTGAGATCTTGTAACCTGGTTTCCAGCATTTTTACCGTATGAGTGAAGATGTTATCCTTCTCAGCAGCTTCATTGTTCCAATCTTCCTGTTGAGCATCTATTATGTCCAAAAGATTCCATGCTTCGTCTGCTGTTCGTGACATGAAATTGTCTTGCGAGGCCATGTCTAGGAGAGACTTATCATCCTTGGTCAAACCATTGTAAAGCGTGCAGATTATGTCTGCCCGAATTAACGAATGAATCAGACATCTTTTAAGCATCAACTTTACTCTATTCCATGCTAGACACAATGACTCGTTTTCTTTTTGAGAAAAGTTTGTGATGTCATTTCTTAAACAGGTTTGCAGGGAGGGTGGATAAAATTTGTTTAAAAACTTAGTGGCTAATTCCTCCCATGAATGTATTGAATTCGGTTTAAGCTCATCAAATCATGTTAAAGCGCGTGTAGACAGAGAATATTGAGAAAGATGAAGTTTTAAAATATTTTTCTCGTTTTCTTCCTTCTTAAAAAAGTCAACCAGACTGATAAATTTGTTTAAATGAAAGTTTGGATCGTCAGTTGATAATTCTTGAAATTTACAGATCATACTAACCAGTTTGATCATATGTGAACTTATTTCAGGAATTCCTTCGGTTCCTAAGGTGATTGGTCCTCCTCTTTCTTCTAAACATGACTTTTGCAAAGAAGCAAGAGTGTTTTGTTGTTCCATTTTTTCGATTTTCTGTTTAGAAGAACTTAAAAGTAACTTTTAGAAAATATTAATTGTCTAAAAGGATCGATAATTTAATAAAAATAATTATTCTTGAAATTCGGTCGCTAACCTTATCGGATATTCCAACTGATAGGATCTCTTACAGATTACTTTGTATTTTGGTGGCCATGCCGACTACGGAGAGGCAGGATCCTTTTGGTTCCAATATAATTGGAGACTGTTCAGAAAATCCAACAACCAAGTCCGTGTATAAGTGTCTTTCATAGACACCACCAACAATACTTTTGTCTGTTTAAAATCTTTCTCAATTAAAATATTCGATCCCCGGCAGCGGCGCCAAAAAACTTGTTACTACCTTGATATGATCGAAACGGATGGTTTAACTCGTGCAGTGTCGTTAGGCCGCAAGGCGTCAAAATCAGCTGATCAGGGTAGCGAACAGTGGTTTATTATTTATATTATGCGGGGCCTAAATTTACTTTCGACTTTCTAATGGTAGAAGGTGTAATTTAACCTAGGGTCGTACTTTTGAATGGTTTAACGAATTGAAGATCAAGTGGATAATTGTCTTTGTTTAAATTACCTGAGTAAAGGATAGTAGTTTGTTTTAAGCTACTAGTCCTAAATGTGAAAAAGTAAAGGAAGTGGAAGGATATCCGGAGTATGCAGATCAGGGAAATATTGACTAAGATATTAGCTTGGGCTAGAGAAATGTAATTATATTTATGTTAAAGCTATGATTGGAATGGTGTAGATCTGGTTGGATGAGCCAATTACACAGACCTACTTATCTCTAGACTCTCATAATTCTCGTTGAATAGTGAAAAGTATGTCACTTGGTTGTATAATTGAAAGGTAACTATACCTCGGAGGTTATCCTCAGTAAAGCACTAGGTTTATTAGTGAGTTGAGCTCTAATCCTTACCCTTGTTATTAGTTTAGTTAACTGAATAACAACGTGCCGTGTTGATTGAACACTGATCACAAACGGAAGGAGTCCGCCGGGTTAAGTTGACAAAACCTTAAATGAAAACTAACAACCATTTCATCATACTAATGAGATCATACCAAATCAAACATTATACAGCATTAAGTTGATATACTGAAAGCAAAGCAGATAGAAACCTAGCAGATACCGAAACAGTTGATATGACTTAATCCTAGGGCAACAATCAAACAAGAACATGTAATAGGTTTGTATCATATAGTCAAGGCACTAGCTAGATCTTAACAGCTCCTAAGAGGTCTCTTTGGAACAGTCAATAGGCATACTAGGTCATTCATGTCTCAATTCCTAAGTTTCGTGTCCTAAAAGTGCATTATATGCCTCTCGGGAACTCCGGCCATATCGAGTTCATAGAATCTTCAGGTACAATATAACCAGGGGTCTTAATCCTATGAAGTAGCTAAGTTCATATAGGTGGACAAGTCCTGATCACAACCTAGGTTGGTCAATCCTTAAGATGCTAGCATACAAATCAATTAGACTCACAAGTTCAGCATAACAATGGTAACCGTACTAATTTAACATAACTACGCTAACCCAAACTTCTATCATGGCAACATACAGATTAATTAAGCTAACATGGTAATATCGGAACGCATTATTAAACATAAATGGTAGCAATACATGTTTAATACAAAAGACAAGTGTTTAAGATAAAAACCTGAAAAGTCGGAAGAAATCTGCCCGAGATTGCAAGGACTCGCCGGGATATCCTCCGGAAAATAAAAGTTAAGCTAGCTACTACTAAAAACTAACTAAAAAGATTGAAAATATAAAGTGAATTACAAATTGAGTGTGTGTAAAAATGGATGGAAGAAGCCCTTTAAATAGACTTGATTTTTGCCTGCAAACGGCTGGCAGGCCGTTTGGCAAGCTGTTTGCAGGGGCCGTTTGGCTTGGTGGCCCATTTTTGTTGCCTGTTTACATGGCCCATATGGCAAGCCATTTCCCATTGTGGCAGGCCGTTTGGCAGCCCGTTTGGCAAACCGTTTGGCTGCCCTGGTCAGCTTGTTTCCTGAATCGTGACTTGATTTTCACCGTTTTCGCTCTAGATTCTTCTTTTTAGCTCCATTTTACTTGATTTTTTTTGCATCGCCTTTGTAATCACTTAATCTACAAAATCAATCGACAAAGCGATAATTTTGGCGATAAAGTTTGGAACTTTATGGATTTAGTGCTTAATATCGGGGGTAAAAACGTGACTTTTTGGCCGATATCAAATACCCCACACTTAGCTTTGCTTGTCCTCAAGAAAAAAGCAAGAATATAAGGTTCTTTCTAATAGATTCTTACTCGCCCACCCTTGGATCCTTTTATTATGCCTTCATCAGAAGTTGTCACATCTTTCGAAAGTATTAGAGAAAGTTTTGAACTTCGATAATTTTGGTCGCTAAATTTCAATCGCGTCCATAGTGAAAAAGGCGTACTTTCCAACTCTTAGATGTAGAGTATACATGACCAGGCTTCTCACTAGCGGATCACTCATATCACTCAAGTGTTTAGGGTGCCCTAATCTAGTTGTATTTTCGCTCAGAAGCGAGTCGTGTAACAGTTCTCATCATTGGCTTGGTAAAGCATCGATATTTCCACCGGTTAAGTAAGGACGGCACCGACCTTCTTCCTAGGCATTCTTTCAAGAGGAATACGGGTTGTAAGGTTGGTTGAGGAGTTGTTGGAAAGGTGAAAGGTGTCCAGATCTTTTGATTTTTAAGGAGAATTGATAGATTTTGATTCTTCAGAGTATCCATTTTGGATAGAGAACAGCTTAAATTCCGTAAAAAGTTTCTACGGAAGATGCGTATTTTGCTAAGACTTTTGTCTAGAATTTTTCTTGGCTCTTCCGGCAATTCTTCTTTGGGTAACTTCTCGGGTTTTTCTTGCCTTTATTCTAGAAACTTTGCTCTTTCATAATCAAATTTTTTTTTTTTTGGCATACCCTTTCTTCATAACTTTTGTCCTTTGTTCCTGGTGCCCAGAAAGGAAGTGATAATTCACTGAAAATAGGTCTTTGACCTATCAAAAAAACAATCAGGGGTTCGGAATCTTTTAACAATTGCTTTTGAAGTGAATTTGATCGATCTATCTCTTTATCAATCTCTGAATCTTTTTGAAAGCAGGAAAAGGAATGAAGGTGAATGGGTATTGTATTTTGGGAGTGAATTTGGGGTGAGTATTTTCTGATTCATCAACTCTTTATGTGAGTTTGTCGGTTTTAAATGCGTGGAGTGAAAACAGAATCGGATGGCTTTTGTCTTCTCTATTCAGAATGATTTCGAAAGGAGTATTGCACCTGCATCATGTATGGCTCTTACTAACCATTGGCCTCGAAACGTATGTCAAAACCAAGTTCTAACTTGAACCGTACACCGGCACACTCATCAATCGAATTGACAAAGTACTGCAGATTTGATGGGTCATACAGATACTTTGGGTCCAAGAGTCCTCACTTTTTGGGAGTAGGGGTCGTGCTTGGTCATGCGTAGCCTTTTACATATTTTTTCGAAAGAAATCTTTTGACATAAATCTAGAGTTTTAGCTTAATCGTTCCGTTCTAGTGAATGTTCCGAAAACTTATTTCTAGCAATTTTATAGAATCTTTTGGGCAAAACGAGATAAGAATTTTTCGAAATTACCTAAATATTCTTTGCTAATCAATTTTTAGACAAAAAGAATTTTTCAAAATTTGGCGTTTTACGGTTACTTATCCTTAAACCTTTGCACAATACCCCACACTTAGAAGAACATTGTCCCTAATGTTCTCTGAAATAGAATATTTTAATATTTTATAAATTAAGGACAGTATCTTCTAGAATTTCTAAGTTTTTTTGCGGGGATGACCCCACACTTAGAGATTTTAGTGCGTGATAATTGAAAGAGATTTGCGGAAAGATTACTTCCCTACGGTCAGATTACTCTCCTAGTGGTGGACTTTTCTAAGGTCGGGCTCCTAATGCTGGAAAGGACCAGTCTCTTTGATAAAATTCTGTATGAAGAACAGAAGAAAGTAGCATTTTCACTAGATATATAACTTTTTATACAATGCTTTTAAAGATAAAACTAAAAGAAATTAAAGTAGTCTATGAAATACTCTTCTGGCCATTTTGTCGAGCGGTGTCTGCGAAGTATCCATTAAGTCCAAAAGGATCATCGTCATCCTCGAGTCTCGGAAAATACTCAAGCGGCTGTCCTACATCCAACTCAGGGCTCAAAAGTGTGTCTATACAAAGGTCCAATGGCAAATCCAGGTGTGATAGGCTCGGAAATGGCTCCTCATCAGGGATGCTCCCGGTAATCTCAAAAACCTGGGCTGTGGGTGGCTCTACTGAGATACGTAATAAAACATGAGACAATAAATAGTTAAGAGGCACATTCGAACATTCTATTAAATAAATAAATATAATCGAATTGACAACTCTAATCGTTTAAATTTAATATTTATAAAATTCATTTTATTCATAAATATGACGTCACTACTTCAATTTTTGTTAAAACACCACAACACTAGTTTTAAAAGGGCTAAAAACAAATGAATATCACTTGTAAATTTATAAGGCTAAAATGTATGAGAATTAAAATAGTACCGTAAAAACTTTAATTAGAAAAGTACCTATAAAGAAAATCGAGGTTGTTTATATTTTAGCAAATTACTCTTTGAGTCATTTGATAAAACAAGATTTAGGAAATTGTATAATTAAATAAACTGAATCATTTATTTATAAAAATAGAAATAGAGTGAAAATGATTTTTCAAGATTGGAATACCTCCTGTTAATAACTATGTATACATGATTTGAGTTAAATTTGGGTGTGCCAACTTAAAAATAAGTTGATAAATATTACATTAATTACATTAAAGTATAACATGATTATAATTATAATAATACATTATAATAAACATCATAATTACAATGTAATACAATATATTTAATTATATATATATATCCTGAAATCTTACGTTTTTATATAAAATTTATATATCACTAGAAAGGCGATGCAAATCATATTTTAATATTAGAATATGATACGCTATTACGTATTTTTCAGTAGTATGTTCGATACGTTATACTAAATTTATTTAAAAAAATTTCTAAATATATATATTCTTTAATGTACTGAACTATAAAGTATATTGCATATCGTCAGGTTTAAAGAAACTTCATGTTTGAGTTGTTTCATTCTAAGTTTTACTCACGATGATTGTAGATTATTTCCGTTTTTAACAACTCTTAATTCACGCCTAATACAAAAAATTGTGGCATGCGTTTGTAAGACCATTTTCACGTCTTAATTATTTTTTCTTAACATGTCACTTTTTGAACATAGACCTCACTAAAATGTGGTTTGGTAATATCACTAAGAACATCTTAACAATGTATCCGGAATTTAGAAACATTGATTTAAAGATATCACGGGTTATTATTCCGTCAATCCATATATCATTGTTTATAAATCCATGAGACATTGATGAAGTGTTCTCGGGAATATTAGCAACTGATCATTTGCGGGAGTTGATATTTAAATAATTAACATAGAGTTAAGTAGTAAACTCGTGAATAACAGAATTACACACACATGGCTCAATATCTTGTATAGGGTGTCTAATAAGATTCATGAAAACCAAATTTAATAACCAATGCGAAATTATCTTATAAAAACAAAGTAAAATTAATAATAATTAATAGACATGGTTTCTAACTATTAAAGAATGTTAATTAAACCGTACAGAAACAATAATTCAGGAAACCACAACGTTACTATCTACCAACTATTTTAAATAAAACAAATAATACAATCTAAACACGTTTAATAACGTTCGAGTGAAACATTTTACATATATAGAAAAGAAGTTTATTACCTAAATGAAGCTTTCCAAATTTATTTCTCATAATATCAAACTTTGAACTGCTTTTATAGACAAACGAATTATAACCCACCAGCCACCACATGTTCGATAGTGCGCATTTACGTAATAATAAAAGAGATAATAAATTAGTAAAGAGGCACGTTGAAATATTATATTAAATAAATAAATTAATAGATTTGGCATCTCTAATTATTTAAATTTAATATTTAAAAAATTCATTATGTTCATGAATATGACGTCGCTATTTCAGTTTATGTTAAAACACCACAACACTAGTTTTAAGAGGGCTAAAAATATATGAATAGCAGTTGTAAATTTATGAGACTAAAATGTATGAGATTTAAAATAGTAGCGTAAAAAATTTAATTAGAAAAATTACCTATAAAGAAGATCGCGGTTGTTTATATTTTAGCAAATTCCTCTTGGACGCATTTGATAAAACAAGATTTAGGAAATTGTATAATTAAAAAAAAACGAGTCATTTATTTATAAAATTAGAAATAGAGTGAAAAATGATTTTTAAGTTTATGATACCTCTTGTTAATACCTATTTATATAGGATTTGAGTTAAATTTTTGTGTGTCAACTTAAAAATAAAGTTGTTTAATATTACATTAATTACATTAAAGTATAATAATACATTATAATAAACATCATAATTACAATGTAATACAATATATTTAATTATATATATCCCGATATAATACGTTTTTAAATAAAATATATATATCATTAGCAAGAAGATGCAATCCATATTGTAATATTAGAATATGATACACTATTACGTATTTTTCAGTAGTATGTTCGATACGTTATACTATGTTTTGTTAAAAAAATTCTATATATATATATATATATATATATATATATATATATATATATATATATATATATATATATATATATATATATATATATATATGTATGTATGTATGTATGTATGTATTCTTTAATGTACTAAACTATAAAGTATATTGCATATCGTCTGGTTTAAAGAAACTTCATGTTCGAGTTGTTTCATTCAAAGTTTTACTCATGATGATTGTAGATTATTTATGTTTTTAACAACTCTTAGTTAACGCCTTATGCAAAAAATTATGACATGCCTTTGTAAGACCATTTTCATGTGTTAATTACTTTTTCTTAACATGTCACGTGTTGAACAGAGACCTCAATAAAAATGTGGTTTGATAATATCACCAAGAACATCTCAACAATGTATCTAGAATTTAGAAACATTCATTTAAAGATATCACGAGTTATTATTCCGTCAATCCATATACCATTGTTTATAAATCCATAAGACATTAATGAAGTATTTTCACGAGAATATTATAGAAACTGATTATTTGTAGGAGTTGATGTTTAAATAGGTAACATAGATTTAAGTTAAGTAGTAAACTCGTGAATAACAGATTTACACACACATGTCACAATATCTTGTATAAGGTGTCTATTAAGATTCATGAAAAACAAATTTAATAACCGATGCGAAATTATATTACAAAAACAAAGTAAAACTAATAATAATTAATAGACATGGTTTCTAACTTTTAAAGAATGTTAATTAAACCATACCGAAACAATTATTTAAGAAATCGCAAAGTTACTATCTACAAACTATTTTGAACATAACAAATAATACAATCTAGACATGTTTAATAACGTTCGAATGAAAAATTTTACATATATGGAAAAGAAGTTTATTACCAGAATGTGCTTTCCAAATTTAGTTCTCATAATATCAAACTTTGAACTGCTTTTACAAACAAACGAATTACAACCCACCAGCCACCACATGTTCGATAGTGTGCCTTTAAGTTATAAAACATGAGACACTAAATAGTTAAGTGGTACGTTGGAACATTATATTAAATAAGTAAATCTAAAAGAATTGGCAACTCTAATCGTTTAAATTTTATATCTATAAAATTCATTTTGTTCATAAATATGACGTCATTATTTCATTTTATGTCAAAACACCACAACACTAGTTTTAAGAGGGCTAAAAACACATGAGTAGCAGTTGTATATTTTTGAGGCTAAAATGTATGAGAATTGAAATAGTAACGTAAAAAATCTAAATAGAAAAAGTACATATAAAGAAGATCGCGGTTCTTTATATTTTAACAAATTCCTCTTTGACGCATTTGATAAAACAGGATTTAAGAAATTGTATAATTAAAATAATAAATCTGTTATTTATAAAAATAGAAATAGAGTGAATTTTTTTTTAAGTTTCGGATACCTCCTGTTAATACCTATTTTTACAGGATTTGAATTAAATTTTGGGTGTGCCAATTTAAAAATAAAGTTGATGAATATTACATTAATTACATTAAAATATAATATAATATAATAATACATTATAATAAACATCATAATCGCAATGTAATACCATATATTTATTTATATATATCATGAGATAATATGATTTTAAATAAAATTAACATATCACTAACAATACGATGCAATCCATAATTAAGTATTAGAATATAATACAAATATATATTCTTTAATGTATTTTTTTAAGTAGTGTGTTCGATACGTTATACTAAATTTTGTTAAAAGAGTTTTCCAAATATATATTCTTTATTGTACTAAAGCATAAACTATATTGCATAGCGTCTGGTTTTAAGAAACTTCATGTTCGAGTTGTTTCCTCTAAAATTTTACTCATGATGATTGTGGGTTTTTTTTAACAAGTATTAGTTGACAACTTATACAAAAAATTGTGGCATGTGTTTGTAAGACCATTTTCACGTGTTAAATACTTATTCCCAACATGTCACTTATTGAACATAGACCCCGCTAAAAATGTGGTTTGATAATTTCACCAAGAACATCTCAACAATGTATCTAGAATTTAGAAACATTGATTTAAAGACATCACGGGTTATAATTCCGTCAATCCATATATCATTGTTTATAAATCCATGAGATATTGATGAATTATTCTCGAGAATATTATAGCAATTGATCATTTGCGGGAGTTGATGTTTAAATAAGTAACCTAGAGTTACGTAGTAAACTCGTGAATAACGGAATTACACACACATGCCACAATATCTTGTATAAGGTGTCTACTAAGATGCATGAAAAAACAAATTTTAATAACCAATGCGAAATTAGGTTATAACTATTAAAGAAGGTTAATTAAATCGTATGGAAACAATAATTCAAGAAATCACAAAGTTACTATCTACAAATTATTTTAGAATATAACAAATAATACAATCTAGCTAGACATGTTTACTAACGTTCGATAAACATTTTTACATAAATAGACAGAAGTTTATTAACTGAATGAGGCTTTCTAAATTTAGTTATCAACATATCAAACTTTGAACTGCTTTTACAAACAAACGACTTACAACCCACCGATCACCACATGTTCGTTAATGCGCCTTTACGTAATAAAAGATGAGATAATAAATAGTTACGAGGCACGTTGGAACATTATATTAAATAAATGAATCTAATAAAATTGACAACTCTAATCGTTTAAATTTAGTATTCATAAAATTAATTTTGTTCATAAATATGACATCGCTATTTCAATATATGTTAATCCACCACAATGCTAGTTTTAAGAGGGCTAAAAATATACGAATAGCAGTTTTAAATTTATGAGGCTAAAATGTATGAGATTTAAATAGTAACGTTAAATATTTAATTGGAAAATTTACCTACAAAGAAGATCATAGTTGTTTATATTTAGGAAATTGTATAATTGAAAGAAATGAATCATTTAGAAAAATACAAATAGAGTGAAAATGATTTTCAAGTTTAAAATTCCTCCTGTTAATATCTATTTATACAGGATTTGGATTAAATTTTGGGTGTGTCAACTTAAAAATAAAGTTGATGAATATTACGTTAATTACATTAATGTATACTAATACATTATAATAAACATCATAATTACAATATAATATGATATATATATATATGATATATATATATATATATATATATATATATATATATATATATAATGATTTAATACGATTATAAATAAAATTTATATATCACTATGATATGACACAAACACGGTTACGAAAAATGACTCAATTTTTTTAATGTTGATGACTGACATCAGACCACATTATATTTCGCGGCGCCCAGTATTTCGCGGCGCCCAGTATTATTGAAAACAGACACTAACACTTTTTCATTATTACCGACCAACGCCATACTGTGCAGCACGCTGAGAAACTGTGAGGCCCATTAACAAGCACATCAGAGCTGCATCATTTCAATAACTAAGACCAATTTCCAAAACATGCAAGTTTCATATCCAAATATCCACTTCATCAGTGGACATGTTTATTATCGAATTTGACCAACGACATACAACATACGTAATTTAAGTAGTTTACAACCTCAGATATTCACGACCCACAAAATGACAAAGTATATATTTAGACCCATTACGTTTAACACAAAAACATTAGACACAGGCAAGGTGTTTGGGGAAAAAAATATCCAAACTAAGCAAAGTCTTCTTAGCCCGTCAAGCACTTCAAGCATGCTAACCATCCACTTTACCCTTATCCTTTCTAGCTCCCGAATCTATAAAAAGATAAAAAAAAAAAAAAAAATGAGAGGATAGGCATAAGCTTACTGAATGCAACAAACATATACATATGCACATAAGTCACCCCACAACATACCTAATACCCATTCAACTAAGCATATATCAGCTTACACGGTTAAGCATATGAACAAACATGCATATCATCATACATAGCGCTATAAACAATCAACAATAAATATGATTAACCATTTCACCGATCACTTGTTAACATATGACCCTATGTGAACCAACGCTCGATCACATTTGAGTCCACCAATACCCATCGACGAACGACCTATAGTGAACCCGAGTCACGGTTATTTCACTATCACCCCGGGTGGCATTCGACAAACGAAACTTGCGAATCCCGACACACTATCACTTAACTACCACCACTCCCACGACCTATGCGCACACATATATGGTTGTGCCACTCACCTTGAGTTTCTCTAGCAATAAATTTTCGATATCTCGCAAGCCATCAATTTTAATGAATCTATTACATACTACAATTTAAGCTACATTTCAACTAGAATAACAACCCAATACCCACAAGTGCAATTTCAACCCAAATTGTACTTGACTTCTCATGACCATGTGAAATACAACCCATAATCACCACTCACTAGTGATTATCTCTTAAAACACCAATTAGCCTCATAATTCAAGTACTTAAGTACATAAATAATCAAAATATAACTAAAATATGTTTGACACCAATCAAGGTTATCACCTAGTTTTGACTCACAAAACGATTACTCATGCCCCAAACACAAGATTACAAGCAATTAGCCTTCAATTTCCATGACAATTTTACCAAATTCGTCATCAAACCCTGATATCACTCAAAATGGTCATGTTTTTACTAGTGATATCACCCATATTATAACCATAATATTAACAAAATGATCTATATACATGCAAAATCATACAAATTGTAATATTGAGGGGTCAAAAGGTAGAAATATCAAAATAAGGCCAAAATAGGGTATTAACAAGGTTTTTATCACTTTTTCTATCCAAGAGGTATACTCTACCTACTTAGCCTTGAAACATGCATTCTTAGACTCAAAACAACCATGAAGAACTCTTAAAGTCTGGAATTCACAAGCTTAAACTGAATAAACAAGGAAAAGTTAAAATTAGGGCTTCTCAAAACCCTAATTTCAGAGATCACTCTAAAACACTACTCCGGAGCTTAAGAAGACTAGCAGGCTTACCAACACTCAATTGAAGCTTATTTTTAAAGATCTAACCATGAATAACTCTTAAAGTCTGGAATCCACAAGGTTAAACTGAATAAACAAGGAAAAGTTAAAATTAGGGCTTCTCAAAACCCTAATTTCAGATATCACTCTAAACACTACTCCGAAAGATCAAGAAGACTAGAAGGCTTACCAACACTCAATTGAAGCTTATTTATAAATATGTAGCCATGACCTAGATCTTGTCTGCATCCGGTTGAAGAAATCAAGAGGTTTCAAGACTTACACACACTAGAAACACATACAAAACCCTAATCTCTCTATACTTCAAATACAATCACAAGGAACATCCATAGATAATTTAGGGGACTGTGTGGCTAATATAAGTATAAGGAACCCAAAGAAAGTTCATTTGTTGAATTTCAAGCCAAAATGTATAGGTGCTTAAACGACAAACTATCAGGATTCTGTATACGACAAACACGGAGTACAAATGCACATGTGACCAACCTATTACACCAACTTGCGACCCAGTCAGTGCAAATGGCGACCCTTGTTACATAAACTGGCAAATCAGAAAATAAACTGGCGACTCAGGAAATGAAACTGGCAACCCGACCTGTGAAACTGGCGACCCACTTAAACTAACTGGCGACCCAGTTCGACAATTGGCGACCCAGTTAGGCTAACTGGAGACCCAGTTAGTTAAAACTGGCGACCCGAATCCTTAACTGGTGACTCAAAATCTTTAACTAGCGACTCGAAATCTTCAACTAGCGACCCGGGATTGGAAACTGGTGACCCAGGCTTGAAAAATGCTAACCCAGTCTTCAAAACTAACAGCACAGTCCACTATAAAAGGATGCTCCGATGGTTTGGAAAACACACACCACACACACATACACACTTCTCACTCGGCACCCTACCCTGTTCGTTTCTAGTTTCTACGCACCCATACTCCCAAATAAATACCAAAAACACTATAGTCATACGGAAGCAACAGTTGTAATAGCTAGGTGTTGACCATGTTCTAAACACGGTCGGTATGTATAAGTAGATTTGTAATAATGGATGCTGTTGTAATGGTAGTATTATTTTATATTCAAGAACAATGGTGTTGAATTCAAGAATACAGAGTCACGCTACTGATTTCATTATCCTCAAGTACTCCAGTGATATCTAACTCCTTAACTCTCTTTAATATATATGTATATATATATATATATATATATATATATATATATATATATATATATATATTGTTATGAGTTGATATTATCGTCAAGATATGAAATTAATGATAATCATGATTATTATCATATAAATGGAACTAAGGATATTAATCGGTTACAAAGATGGTAGAAATTAAATATATGTATATTTAAACTTGGTTTGACTAAAATATTAGTTCACGAATTACCTTTTCCATCTGTTTGTGTGGTTAACGATTTTCTCAAACTAAACATGTCAAAACTTTACTAAACTCGTTAATTATCTTTGCTAACATCTCGGGGTGACATTGAAGTAAGTATATTTATATAATTATGGAAAGGCATGGATGGCCGTATTGGTTGAGATAAATAGTATGATTGAAAAGGAGGTTGTTAGTCAAAAGTATATAGCCCCCTAAACAAGTTCAGACATTGCACTCGATTTATTCCAACATACATGATGAACTTATATTAGTCTTTAAATTTACATATATGAAATTAGTATGTTCTTTTGGAAAAATCTATTATGGTGCGGTGTCGGGGACAGGTAAGTAACTCTATAGTCAGAATCACCCTTGGCTTAAAGATTTCTAGTGACATCTTAAATTGGAACCGGACCAGTTCTGGAGGGTTTACAATAAAATCTATTAGATAAAAATTTACCATCTCTATCATTAAAATATTCGATTAATTATCCTTTAAAAGATTAATAATCACTTACAACATCGTTAATTATATCAAAACTTATGCATATTTTTTATATATTATTTAGGTGTGGATTGTGTGTAGTTACCATAAATTTATATAATAAAATATAAAAGTCTACCTAACTTATCTATCCATGGGGTGTGATTTCGTTAGAAGAAAAGGTTAAATTATTGTTTCCAGTTTAAATGGTCGTTGAACGACCTCAAGTCGTATTTACCGCTTGCTTAAATTTAAAGTTAGGTAGTATAATATGTCTTGAGACCCAGCAAAATATAAATTTAAAACCTAGTAAAATCCGATGCGCGAGCGGATCTCACCTCCGTAGTTACACACATGACAGGCGTCGAGAATAAAAAAAAAGTGACCGTACGCCGTGCATCAAAACCTAAACCCATAACATTAGGGTTTACATACCCAAATTATACACCCAAACCCACAATTTTCACAAGAAATGGGGTTTATGACCTATCACTAATCCAAACCCTAACCCTTAATCAAAATCAAATATTAAAATTCGATTTAGGGTTTTACCTTAGCACAAAATGGAATCTAGAACTGAAACACACAAGTTGAACTCCCGAGATGGGTTAGAAACACCTTCTTCTTCCTCCATAATCTCTCCTCACTCTAGGTATGACTCTCTCACAAGAACTTAGAGTTGTTTGGTGATAATGCTGAAATTATACATATTATTATAATCATTTTATAAGGTTATCTTGGTATTTGATTATCATTATACTTAGTTTTTCTAAATGTTATTAATTTATATAAAAATGTATTTTTAATGTTATCGTCTAGTAAATGTGATAAAACATGATAAAAACAAAAAAATGCAGAGAAGGAGTCAAAGCCGCCGGTTATTAAGATGAAAAGGTGCCGGCTATGGAGTGTAAATTGCAGAATGTTTAAGAAGTAATCAAAATACGAAGTAACTTAAAGGATACGAAAAATCAAGGCAAAGCATCCGGCTATATTTATTACAGTCGTCGGTTGTGATGATGATTTTCGTATGCTTGAAGCCAAAGTCATCTTAAATAAGGAAACAAAATTCGGCAAGGATATAAAGAGATGAAAGCCGCTGGCTATGACTATTAAAGCCGACGGTCGTGGAGTTAAATTTGGAATTATTTAAATTTCAAGCTACTTGGTGATAAAGAAAACGAGTCCGGTTTGGGATAAAAGTCGACAGCCGGCTATACCTATTATAGCCGCCGGCTATGGAGCCGGTTACCTTAACTATAAATAGATGTCGAATTTTTCAGTGTTCAATGTACAATTTCCAATTCAGTTTTTAAGGTTTAGATACGAATTCGATTACAAATACAGTTACGTAACTGTAAGATTTTAAGTTTAAGTATCTTATATTTGACTCAATGCACTCAACATTTACAATATGATAAAACTTGAAATGTCAAAGAAGACCAATATGATAGACTAATTAAGTAATGGTGGTTACGTGAGTAGTTATTTTCTTCATCCATCGAGGATGATGGGGACACGAGGAAATTGGTTTTATGCAGTAAATGCGGATATAAGATTTTCCTACAAATGATGGATCATGAATCTCTTAAAGATGTGTTAATCAAGATCACTTACCTTTAAAAGTAAAGTAATTGATTGAAGTTGATGCGTTGTTTTAAGATCTTGCAATATATATATATATATATATATATATATATATATATATATATATATATATATATATATATATATATATATATATATATATATATGGTCATAATCAAGAGGGAAGCACTTTTTAGGGGGAAGGGGGAAGCAAATTATTTTTTTTTTATTTTTTTGTTTTTTGAAAAAACTTTGTTCACGAACATTATAGATTAGATAAAAAAAATGAACATTTAAAAAGGCACTTTGTGATGAATGTCATTATTTTGGCGGGAAAACGTTCGAATAAAAAAAATAAAAACATTCAATGCAATGAATGTTTTGCTGCTGAGTTTATTTGAATTGTTTTGTTTTCATCTTGTGTGAAGTGTTTTTTTTTTCGAATTTAGCCTGATTTAGAGTTTAGGGTTTAGGGTTTAGGGTTTTCGGGTTTACTCCGTAAATCCTCAACCCAAAACCCTAAACCCTAAACCCTAAACTCTAAACCGTTCGTGTTAAAATATTCAATCTAAACCCTAATTTCTAAACCCTAATTTCTAAACCCTAATTTCTAAACCCAAAACCCTAATTTCTAAACCCTAATAGCTAAACCCTAATTTATAACCCCCTAATTTCTAAACCATAATTTCTAAACCCTAATTTCTAACTCCTTAAGAAAAACTTAGCAGCAAAACATTCAAAGCATTGAATGTTTTTATTTTTTTCTTCGAGCGTTTTCCCGCCAAAATAATGACATTCATCTCAAAGTGTCTTTTTTAAATGTTCATATTTTCATCTAATCTATAATGTTCGTGAACAAAGTTTTTTCAAAAAACGAAAAAAAAAAAAATCAATTCCCCCTAAAAAAGTGCTTCCCTCTTGATTAAATCTCTCTCTATATATATACTAGTGTGTTCTTAGCCGTGCATAATGCACGGCCCATGAAATTAAAGCTCAATTAATATGGTTAATTAATGTGTATGTCAAACTGCACCTCATGCATTGTTAGCAATCTTGACCAGTTAACATAATTTACAGTAGTCTTGTAATTCATAAGCTACTTCTAAAAAACAAAGACTTTACACCAGTAGTAAACTACACAGAGATTTTCACATCCCAGATTTTACTTTCAAATGTCTTCTTTAACCTTGTATGTACTCTGTGTTTGAAAACTTCAATATATGGAAACGTTGTTAGCGTTTGCGCACAATAAATGTATTGTCCTCAAAGATCATGAATGACTTTGTGTGGGTGAGTTGCAGAAATGTGTAATCTCTCAATACAAGTCGAATTGGGTCTGGCCACTTTGGGTTGACCCAAGATCCCTTTGTGATCACACCTATGATTCTATGAATCAAAGTGATTTAGGGTGTCTTATGAATTTATAACATTCTTTAGGTAGTTTTCCTCTTAGCTAGCATAGTAAGATTCCGGGCTGAGGGACAGAAGTTGTATGTAAGGCGTTATTGATAATTGTGCACCATATGTATAAAGTAGAGCGAGTTAAAAAGCAAAACAGACCTTGCCTAAGAGGTTATGTATTCCTTTTTGAACGCCGCACTCCAGAGTTGTTGCAACTTGATGCTAGGAAAGAATTATGAAGCTGATTGTACATAACGTTGTTGTGCATATTGTAACCTATAATATATGTTAGATGTGTATGAAGTTCACCAACCAGAGGCCAGGGGCGGATGTATATAGTGCCCAGTGGTGGCACGGGACACCACTGAAATACGCGATGTAGTGGAAATTTTTTGGGGTTTTTAACTAGTGACACCACTGAATAGTGTACATTTTTTTTGAGTGACACCATTGAAATAAGATATCTAGTAGAAATTTTTTGAGGATTTTAACGGGTGACACCAGTGACTACCAATTCTAGATCCGCCCCTGCCAGAGGCGTCGTTTGAGGTGAATGTTGTGTGATTAGAAGACTCGGGTAAGTCTAAATTGTTATTTGTTTGACCGTGTGTTTGTGGTTGCTCGTAAGTAATCGTAGAGCTAAGATAAAGTTTTTTATTTTTCCATCTTATAATTGATTCTATTCTGTATGCTCTTTTGGTTACGGTTTCGGTTTCATTTGTTAATGGCGTATGTAAGTTATTGGTAAAATGGTTGTACATAAGGCTGTGATGCTTCTAAATTGGTTGCTCTATTTATGTGTGGGTTGTTATTATGAGATGTCAATGTTTCGCGGTTGCTACGAACCCGAACAACATCGACATCACAAGGCCTATTATGAGTACTTAATGCTTTCGATTTCATAGCTACTCCTTTGCAACTAAAAAAAATTATGAGTTGGACCAACTGAAAGTTGTACATCATGACTTGTATAATAGTAATCAAAATAAGGAAGGGTTATAAAACAAATGACAATGTTACTAAAGGTTTGAATACCATACCAGTTGTTGCCGACCTGTTTAGCTAAGCTCTTTTAGCAACACATTCTAAAAAAATTCAATACATCACGCTTTATTAAATACTATTATAAAATTGAGAGTTTAGGCATTACAGCAACTTAGCATTTCATATAAGATTGTAGATGCGATTGTCCTAACCAATAAATGTGATTAAGAGACTGATGTGCTATATTTGTACATGTTTGATTCATGAGCACACAAATAAGAGAAGAATCAATCAGTTTTGTGATAAAAATTTAAAATAGCTAATCGACTTTATGTCTTTAAAAGCATCAGAAAACAAATGAATCATATCAATTACTGAGAAAATAAATACACATACATATACAAATATCAGAGAAAATACCGGTACCCTAATTTTGAAAGAACAAGTTTTACCCGTATGGACACCTGAAATAGAGAGGCGAATGATAACCCAACTCAGGAACATGAAGGATAATAGATGAACATGGCACGGCGTTGCTGTTATGGTTTGGTGGAGATAGATAACGATAGGACGGAGGACGATTCAGTTGCCTTGTTGGTGATGGAAATGGTAATAAGAACAGATGAGGTATGGAATGTTTATGATAGAAATGGTAGAAAGAAAAGATGACTTTTGGAATTTTGTGAGATGTTTTAATTGTAAAGGAGAGCTGTCATGTTTAGGGAAGGATGTAATAAGAAGACGACACATGTCAGAGGGAATATGATAGAAGTTATATCGGCTAAGATGGATTGAGGTAAAGGAAAATCGGAAGAAACGGGTCACCCGACCCGGGATGTTGTCTTACCAATAAACAAAGAACACGTGTCAGCTGTTGAAGGTGCAAATGGCAAGAAATTCTTTATGTATGGTAGTATAGTCCCACGTACCAAATAAGGATAGATAATCCAAAACTTTCAGGGGCTACCAAAGAACCTGCTACAGAAAGAAAATAAAAATTCGAACCAAATGGTTGACCCGACCCTTTCTTGCTTTAAAGATACTTTGGTCGAATGAAAAGTGAACACGTGTCACTCAATGGGTATGCTCTAAAAAAATGTTCTTATATATATATATATATATATATATATATATATATATATATATATATATATATATATATATATATATATATATATATATATATATATATATATATATATATATATATATATATATATGGGCAGGTTTAAACGAGAACCACAAAAAAGGCGAGAACTGCGAGAACTTTTGCATTTCATAGTTTTTATGCATTTAAATGCAACAAATTACATGCAGGTGTTAACTAATGATCATATCACTAACAAACATGTGTTCATTACCACAAATTACACGTTAAATTGTTACTTATAAGAAGTGTTCACATGTTACACAAACAAATATGCACATGTGAATGGAAAACTATTATATTTGATTATATAAGTAAAATATAAGTTTTTTTTCAAACTTTTTTATGTTCATTTTTACCCTCCATCAACATTTATGGGTAATTCAATTTACTCACATGTGAAAATGCTCGTTAGTTAAAAGTTCTCGCAGTTCTCGCTCTTTTTGTGGTTCTCGTTTGAACTTTTGACTATATATATATATATATATATATATATATATATATATATATATATATATATATATATATATATATATATATATATATATATATATATATATATATATATATAGTGGTAGGATCAAGGGGGAAGTAATCAATCGGGGGTAACCGGGGAGAAGCAAAACTTTTTTTTCGTTTTTTGAAAAAACTTTGTTCACGAACATTATAGATTGGATGAAAATATGAACATTTAATAAAGACACTTTGTGATAAATATTTTTATTTTGGTGGGAAAACGCTCGAAGAAGTAATATATAACAATTATCGTGAGGTTTTAGATATTAGGGTTTAGAAATTTAGGATTTATGGTTTAGATTTAGGATTTAGATTGAGTTTTTAACACGAACGGTTTAGAGTTTAGGGTTTAGGGTTTGGTGTTTTGGGTTTAGTCCCTAAACCCAAAACACCAAACCCTAAACCCTAAACTCTAAATCGGGCTAAATTTTACTTCACAAAACATTAAAAAAAAAAACGTTAACATTCTTCACGATCAATATTATCTTGAATGTTATTTTTGTCGATCGTTTTCCCGCCTAAATAATAACATTCATCACGAAGTGTCTTTTCTAAATGTTCATATTTTCATGTGATCTTGATGCCTGAATAAAGAAATTCCAAAAAAAAAGAAAAAAAAAAATTGCTTCCCCCGGCTTCCCCCGATTGGTTACTTCCCCATTGATCCTGCCCATATGTGTGTGTGTGTGTGTGTGTGTGTGTGTGTGTCATCAAGTTCAAGGATCCCTGTGGAGTTGTGTAATTTGTTAGCGGTTTTAATTTCATTGTTGGACAAAAAATTATATAACATTTTGAGTGAATTTCTTTTTTTATTTTATTTTATGTTTCGTTGTTTCATTTCCCTTTTGTTTATATAACATGTATATTTGGTTGTTTCATTTCACTTTTGTTCATATACATTAACACTTCTAAACAAACGGCTCAAATAAAAATAAAAATAATATTTAATATTAACTTACATGAAAGCAACACGCAGCGTGCGTGTTTAAAATTACTAGTGCGTATATACTAACAACGTGCTAGTTTGCTATGAACATGCTAGTTTACCCAGAGTAGTCGGTGTTCACCCATCACGCACGAGCATCCCTACATTATGTGTGGTACTTGATGCCATGAAACATATGTTACAATTTTTATATTTTGAAGGCATATTGAGAAATGGGTCATATCGACCAATTTCCCTTTATTAATTTAATTAATTAATAATTAATATTAATAATTAATAATAATAATAAATAAAGGAAAAATAACCAAATGAAGTTGGGGCAAAAAGATCGAAATCTGCAGTAACAACGACAAATCTCCGACGACGACGACGACGACGACTATTGCTACAGCCTACAGCTCCGAATCTTGTTGTCCTCAACCTCACTCACATATTCATCATTTCAATATACAGGTAATCATCATCATTACTTTTAATTAATTCATTAATACGGAGTAACTTTTATTTCAAAACCTAATCGCATCCTCTTATGTCAATTAAATCATTCCCTTTGCTCGTCTGTTTTAATCGTTATCGAATTAACATTATTTTTATGTGCTTTTTCACCTGATTGTTTACTAAATTTATTGTGATCTGAACCTTCAATCGATAGTGTGAAATATGCACACACTTATGATCCATACATGTTTAGATCTATTGTAGAAACCTACTAATATTAGCAGTCATTTTGTTATTTGTTATGATTTTTCATTTTATGTGTTAATATTAGTCGTTTGATGATGAAAATAAGTATGAAGCTGGGAATTGGTTGTTTTAGAACTTCTCCAATTTTCATTTCTCTTTTTCTATTGTTTTGCGGCCATTGAAAATTAGTGAAAATTCATAAAGCGCGTTCAAATGTAAGGGACGAAGTGTTTGTGTCCAAATTACGAAATGTCGAAATCCTTAAATCGTAGATTTGCCTTCATAGCTACAGCTGCTATTTATTGTTAACCGGAAGTGGTAGGTTGGGATTAGTTTTATCCAGACCTACGATATCGTAATCATTAAGTAATGTAGGCAACTGATAATAATGAGACTGATTAATTTGTTAAGTTTGATTTCTTGCCTTCTCGTTGACTGTGATGGTTGTTGTTGAGCATTTAATGTTGATCATGAAATTTTGATAAATGAAATGCGTTTTTTTGTTTTCAGATGCTGATATGCGTTCTTTAAGTTAAGGAAAAAAATTCATAGTTCTCCGTTTAGAAAGTGGAGAAGAAGCTAAGAACGGGCAAAAAGAAAGTTAGAGATGTTTTCATTGTTTTATGGACTTTGGAAATATCTTGTCAGTAAGACAGAGTTTCATGTACTAATTCTTGGAATCGATAAGGCTGGGAAAACAGTAAGTTTTCACTAACCTTTCGTTTTTTACTTTCTTGCTACTTATCTGATCTGCATACAACTGATAAAATCCCTATTCGTCAATATCCTATAGGCTATAGTAGTATTCTTAATCCGAAATGCTGTTTTATAATAACGGAGCAACTTAGTTTTCTATCGACTTGATTCTGTTAACTATTTTAACTCCCATTAGTCTGCAGTAGTTACTGTATTCTTGTAGAATCTTGTTAAATGATACTCGGCCGAATCATTAAGTGTTGAAAGTTCTATGAAATCTAGCTTAGCAAGGTGTTTTGGAGGTTATACCATTTACTCATAAATATTAATCTGTGGTTTTGATTCATTGTGGAAGCACGTTGTTTATATGTCGACATGATTTCCTTTCAATTAACTACTCAATCGCCAGCAGATGTACAACTTCTGATTGCTGTGAATAGATGGACAAAAATATAATGTAGTAGGGGATCTTGAAATGCAGCTTGTTCAGTGTCCATTGTTTCTTTCTGTTGGTTTTGCATATGTAGTTTTGTACCTGTAGTGCCTATAAGTATAAACAGGAAAACCAATGTTTCTTTCTTTAAACCATCTCCATTTAGTTGAGTGGTTACCGCCCTTCTAGGTGTCCGAGAGGTCTCAAGTTCGAGTCTCACTTGGGGATTTCATAATGCAATTTGCTTTGCAGTTGGTTATGGAGTCCTCTGGGGGTTTCTTGCAAATGGTGGGTTCTGCCCATATCTAGCAAGGTTCCCTCGGGAGTTTTCCTTGGGTGCAATATCCTGAGGTTATCCCCTAACGGGTGTAGTAAGTGAGCATGCCCTGTGACTTCCTCGATATGATCGAGTGGGTCAGTAATGCCCCCGTCAGTGACCTTAATACCGCCGTTAAAAAAAATGATTCTTTCTTTTCTTCAGTTCATATATAGATGTTCAAACTTATAAGATGTTTAGCTTTTACTGAAATTATTAAATAATAATAAGCTACTTTATACATGAGCAAGACCTTTTTATCCTTGAAAGTTGGCCCCCTTTTTTAATAATCTATGATTGTAATTGCAATCTTATTCCTGTTAAACATCCACTTTTGTTTTCATTCACTTTATAGACCTTGCTGGAGAAATTGAAGACACAATATTCAAGTTTAGAAGGCCTTCCTCCTGATCGAATTGTTCCTACCGTTGGGCTCAATATCGGTCGAATAGAAACTCCAAATACAAAACTTGTGTTTTGGGACCTTGGAGGTCAGGTAATTAGCATGAATCCTTGCTCATAATGGACTGTACTAGTATCTATTTTTTTTCTATGTTTACCATGCGTAATATCTTATTCTAGCTACTACTATATTGTGTTATTTTCCTCCCCTGAATTTCAACTTTGTTTCTGATTACCAAGTTTTTGAACTATGTCAGTCTGGTCTTCGCTCAATTTGGGAGAAATACTATGAAGAGGCACATGCTGTTGTTTTTGTAGTTGATGCTTCTTGTCCGTCACGTTTTGAAGATTCTAAATCTGCCCTTGGTAACTAATCTGCGTTTATATTAGTTATTGAATATCTGTGGTTCATATATTTATGATTTATGATGATTAGAAAATATTCTACTTATGCTTCCTGTAACTTCAAATTTGTTTCTGCCAGAAAAGGTGCGTAGGCATGAGGATCTGCTGGGCGCGCCTCTTCTTATACTTGCCAACAAGCAGGTAATTTGGCACCACCACCATTGTATGACTTTGATATTTCCATCCTTATTAATAAAATTGTTGAGTTAGTATATCTGTTTTTATTAATGCTTATATATTTTTTACTAGTATGTAAAGTGGTTAATATCTCTTCATGGTTATAAACAGATCATGAATGATATATGATTTCATAGAGTATACCAGCGTGTACTCTTCCTGTTTAGCTTCCTCCTCAGTTTTTTCCTTATTTTTCATTTGTTTCAATTGAGTGAGGTGGCAATGGTGACTTAAACTTATGGAAATGGGTCCATTCTGTTTGTTTTTAATGGTGACGGGTAAATAGGTAAATAGTAAAGATTGGAATGGGTCAAATGGTTTGAACCCGGTTAACATGTCAAGAATTGTGAAACATGTATCAATAAGCTGTCACCATTCTAAATATAATATATATATATATATATATATATATATATATATATATATATATATATATATATATATATATGGGCAAGATCAATGGGGAAGTAACCAATCGGGGGAAGCAAAAGAAAAAAAAAATTCGTTTTTTGAAAAAACTTTGTTCACGAACATTATAGATTGGATGAAAATATGAACATTTAGAAAAGACACCTCGTGATGAATGTTATTATTTTGGCGGGAAAACGATCGACAAAAATAACATTCAAGATAATATTGTTCGTGAAGAATGTTAACGTTTTTTTTTTTCTTCATGTTTTGTGAAGTAAAATTTAGCCCGATATACATAAACCCAAAACACCAAACCCTAAACCCTAAACTCTAAACCGTTCGTGTTAAAAACCCAATCTAAACCCTAAATCTAAACCCTAAATCTAAACCCTAAACCCTAAATTTCTAAACCCTAATATCAAAAACCTCAAAATACGCTCGAAAAACACGATAATTGTTATATATTACTTCTTCGAGCGTTTTCCCGCCAAAATAAAAACATTTATCACAAAGTGTCTCTACTAAATGTTCATATTTTCATCCAATCTATAATGTTCGTGAACAAAGTTTTTTCAAAAAACGAAAAAAAAAAAAAAAATTTGCTTCCCCCCGCTCCCCCCGAATGGTTACTTCCCTCTTGATCCTACCACAATATATATATATATATATATATATATATATATATATATATAAGAATTTAAGTTATTATCCATGTAATGCACTTTTTGTAATCATATTGGTGCGCCAACATGGGACACACCCATTTTGACCAGCACAATTTTTTAACATGTTTTGACCTGGAACCCTTGTAATCTGTTACCAACTCAAACCTACTGATCTGCTCCTTTTTAATTTATCGTAATAAAGGAAGATCGTGGCACACTCTCTCGTTTTTTTAGCTGTAAAACTGATTTTGATGTGGTCCTAAATGTGCATGTTTATGGCCTTCTATTGAGTCATAACCTTATATGATTCAATTGCAGGATCTTGCTGATGCTGTTACAGCAGAAGAACTTGCTCAGTATTTGGACCTGAAGAAATTAGATGAAAGAGCTTATGCATTTGAAGGTGTTTCAGGATATGATGGGTAAGTTAACAGTCTGACTTGTAGATATTTTTCCAGTAGTCTGCCTAAAAATGACAAAAAGGGTGGACAGGGTAACAGGTCAAAATGTGTTTGGGCAAAAACTTGTCAATATGTAGTATGGATTGATAGGAATTTTGGTTGGGTCGACCCGCAACACTTATTTGTTAGCCCCTTTGACTATTACTTCTAAGTTAACCATTCCTGTAAGGGGTGGTGTATTATGCACCTGAATACACTTTGAATCTATCAACCCCTTTGACTCTTTCCATATTTAGTGAAATCTTTCAGATCAACATGTTTAACCTGTTAGAGATTAAACATTATTCGATTTGACCGATTTATGTAAATAGGTATTGTCGTGAATTTTGTGAAATGAGCATACAAATATTGAATATTCGGATATTAATTGCAGGACGGGAATAAAGGAAACAGTCAACTGGTTAGTAGATGTTATGGAAAGAAGTAAGCGGACTGAAATGTTACGAGTTCGTGCAGGTGTTGCGAATAGCAGTGGTGCTTAAGAGAGATTATATTAACTCCCAAACAAGAGTCTAATTAGACTTTCAAATGTCAGGAGTTAGTTTTACCTTCAAATTTAATGAAAAGTATTATATTATATTTTGTGTAGAAAAAAATTAATATGTTTATTATCATCATATAATATAAAGAGTGTTAAAATAGAAATGATTTGGAAATGAAAGCCAATACTGTAGATTCAAATTTATGAATTGCTAGGTTTGAATCTTGAGTATTGAAAGTGGACTCTGGTTCTATGAATTGCTAGGTTTGAATCTTGAGTATTGAAAGTGGACTCTGGTTCGAGTTATGTTTCCATTAGAACTTTTCTGTAACTGGATTTGAAATGACTGATCATAATTGTTCAGTAAAAAAACAATCGGATATTTACTGGCAGGAAAACGAGCGACTTATGTGTAACCTTGATTTCCGACCCAAAGAGATTGGTTTGAAATCGGTTTAGTACTTTTCATTCAAGGATTCAATCCTGGCTTTCGATTAGTATGTGTATATGTTTGGAATTATTAAGCTAATCATGATGTGGTAGATAAGTGGCGATTATGATTTTCCCACTAAAGTAGAAAGGAAGGTCAGGAGTTCAAATCCATGGAACATTAAAAAAAAAATAAAAAAAAATCAATGTTATGGCTACGGACGGAGGTTCACTATGCACGACTATGGGCAGTTTTCAAAGCAGAATGTCACCTTGAGATTAGTATGCTCGCATAGTGATTCAGAAACTTGACCCTAAAGAGGGAAAATGAAAGTAAGCTTGCAATGCCATGGTTATAATAGATGTATTCAGTGTATCAAAATAAGTGGGTTAGATAGGTTGAAAGTAAACTGTTAAGTCATCTCGGTGCGGAAGCCTTTTTTGGTGCCAAACATGATATCATTATGAACATAAAGTCAGAAGAGATGGAAACCTAAAATATGTCCCATATATGTGTTGTCCGTTCTAATAATACAATTCTCACTTTTATTAATCCTTCGGTATTAACAAGGGTAATTAGTAATTACCATAGTTTTATCATTACTTTATTAATGTCTTTTATTTTCTATGTTTGTTGGTAACACTGTAGAACAGCAACACTGTAGAATAGTAAGCTTCTGGATACTTTAGTTGATACATTTGTCAGTGGTGTTTACTTTAGTTATCAACATTTGTCTCGTTGGTTGGTCAGTGGTGTTTACTTTAGTTATGACGTAACTATATTAAACGAAAATACAAGTGTAAAAAGAATTAACATTTACTTCGGACAAACATTCATGTTGTATAAAAAGATTACTTGGGAGGGCCGAGTAAGAACCTCATATACTTTATTGTACGTAGCATATTAGAATTACTCCCTAAGTGTTTTCAACTCTTTCTCTGACTACCGATTCAGACCTGAAATCTCTTCCAAGTTACTCTTTTGATTTGATGACCATTGGTTAGAGATATACATCTTACATAAATGCAAGGTTTTACTGACGAAAGTATTAAGCGTAAGGTTAACCATAGAAAGTAAGGTTAACTGTTCATACAAGTTTGTCTTTTGTGAAGAGTAACAAGGGAAGAGTCACCACGCGTTGCGGCGGATTGTTTGTGGCGGGCGTGATCGTGTGATTCGATCTTTGTTTTATTTGGATATGTTTTATTCGTTGTCACAGGTAAAACGAAAACTATAAAGAACAACTAAGAAAGATAGATGTGCTTAAGGCGTAAGCAAACTGTTCACGCTAATAGAAGAGGAGAGATGTTCGCAATGACTGCCACAAGAAACCATGGTTATCCCATGTAGTGGCGAAACCAGCAAAACGAAAAAACATATATAATTCAAGATTTACATATATATCACAATAATGAATTGAGCCTAAGATTGAGATACGAGCCATCATATTCAATTCTTCATCTGTAATCGTCAATAGTGTTTGGATTCGAGAGCTATTTTTGCCAATCGAGAGAGAGATCCATTTGAAGCTTTTGACTTGGATTTCATTGAGAGCCATTAAACCGGTGGATGTTCTATTGTGGTTCCTGTTTTGCCATATTGTGTAAGCACATACCCAAACGCAAGCATGCCATAGTTTTAGAGCAGTTAGGCCCGGCAGACATGTTCCTTTTCCATGCAATATATTTTTCAAACTGGAGAGCGACGTGTTGCTGTTGATCGTCCACCATTTCAATAAGTGATTCCATAAGTCTTTTGCATGCGAGAATGTGAGTAATATACGATTCACAGATTCAGTATCATCATTACACATTGGGCACCAGACTGAGTCGAGATCGATTCCTCTCTTGTCAAGTTCTAATCTTACTAGTAGACGGCCTTGCAAGGATCTCCATACGAAAACAATTATCTTTTGGGGTAATAAAATATTTCACAATGTTTCTCTCGGGGTGTGTCACGACCCTACTTTTTCCGTTATCTTTTTCCGTTAATTATTTAACGACCGTTAACTGTTAGTGTGCCACGTCATTTCTATGACCTATATTATTATTTGTAATAATATATATATATATATATATATATATATATATATATATATATATATATATATATATATATATATATATATTAATTATTATGTGTTATGTGAATATATGTATTCATATTTTAATTTATACGTTTCTACGTCTCGCGGATTTCCATCCGGCGAATCTTTTCGGTTTTTAAACCAACGGTCGAGCTTTCGGGATTTTTAAATCCTAAATATTTTAAATATGATATTTTATGATCATATTATTAATAGGTGTATTTATATTTATTTTTCGGCGCGCGTTTGTTATCTTTCCGGATTTTTAATCGCGTAAGCGTGTTTTCGCGTTTCGGGCTTCGTTCGGGATTTCGGGCCACAAGGAAATTAGCTTTTAACAAAATTGGACCCATGGGGCCCACCCCCATGCAAAACTCGGCCGAAGCCAAGGGGGTACCCCCTTTACACTTTGTTTTTCAATTTTATTTTTCACATTTTTTTTAGATTTATTCCCTAAAACCTAATTCTCCTAATTTTCTCTCAACTCCTCCCTCCCCTCTCCCTTTGAGCCGTCGCCAACACCAACCATCATCATCATCTTCATTATTTTTAGAGCTTGGATCAAGAATTGGTTTACATAAACGTGTTCCTCTCTTCGTTCTCTACGCGATAACACTCTTTGATTCTCGATTAGGGTATAAACCCTAACCCTAGAACTTTTCATTTTTATTTATATTTCTGTATTTTGAGCTTATATTATTAGTATGATGTATATTAGTTGTTGTAATATTGTTTGGATGCGTAGAATTACTCGTTTGCATATGTTTTCGGTTTGTAAAATTTGGACAGCAGTTTGATTCGTGTTTTCTGACTTTGTAACTGATATAAATGTTAAAATAAAGTACATAAATGAGTTCCTCTCATCAAGACATTAATTTTAGACTCCGGATTCATGTCGTTTCGATTCCCGGAGCCCTAGATATGCTTAATTTGATTTTTGTTAAAGATTGAAAGGTGTTCTTGGCATGAACAAGGTTGGGTCCGACTTTGTGACCATCCTTGGTGTCTTTAGGGTGTTTCATTTGGTTAGGACTGATGGTGAGACGAATTTTCATGTTCGGGTCACCTAAATCCGAGCCACGGTTCACCCGTTGTGCCCGAATTACTGTTTTGAGTAAATTGATTTCCCAAATGTTGTCATGGCTGATATCCACGACCTAGGGACTGTTCTTGGAGTGTTCTTGAGTTCATAATTGTGTCGGGTGGTTTGAGTAGGTGAAGTTGCATATGTGGCTTGCCCGAAACCGACATCCGGGGCTCAAGATACGACCCGATGAACTTTTAAACTTAAAACTTATGGTTAATGATTAAACTTATGTTAAAATTAATGGATTTCATTATTAATTAATTACTTATGATAAAAGAAGTAATTATTATTATTTAAAACTTATGATATAAATATTTATTATATCATTTAATTATTAATTATGATTTAATTAACATTTTAATTAAACTTATGATTAATAATACTTTTATTATTAAAGGAAAATACTTATGATAAGTATTAAATTTGTTTTTGAGAAATTATTAAAAGACTTATAATAAATATTAAATAATTATTTAATTATTATAAGACTTAATTATTATTTAATTATGATTTAATTATTAAATACTTATGATTTAATAATTTTAATTAGAAACTTATGATATGATTAATAATTCATTATTAATTAATAATACTTATGATATGATTTAAAATTTATTATAAATTAATAATATTTATATTATGATTAATATTTAATTAATTAATTAAATACTTATGTTATACTAATTATAACATTTCAACTTATATTAACTTTAATAATTCATTTTATTTAATTAAACTTATGTTAAGACATTATTATACACTTTTGACTTTAAATAACATTATAACCTATGTTATTATTATAACTTACACTTTTAAAATTAATGTTGACTATGTTTGACCAAGGTTGACTTTTGAGTTGACTTTCGGTTGACTTTGACTTTCAGTTGACTTCTGTTGACTTTCTAAATAAGGAAACTTTCCTAACTTCAAAACTTTCTAAAAATAGAAACTTTCCAAAAATAGAAACTTTCCAAAAATAGAAACTTTCCTAAAATAGAAAACTTTCCAAAAATGGAAACCTGCTAAAAATAGAAACTTTCTAAAAATAGTAAGTGTGTGTCCTTATGCTGTTCCAATCAAACCGATGCTTGCTGAGTAATGTTCTATGCCTACTTGCAACATGTACAATAGCTATCATACTAAGACTTGGCCTAAGTTAGTTATTTATTTCGACCTGCTTTATTTATAGGTCGGCGTTGTGATCTTTCTTGATCACTTTACTTTACTTGCTGTTCGCTTGTTTGTGAGATTTCTTCAGTTGCTATTTAAGGTGAGTTATAGTCCCGTTTTTATATACTTTTCAAAGTATACTTTTTGGGATGTGATTACATGCATATTTTTATTTACGGTTAGACACAAGTAACAGTTAAATTTAATTATTCATTGTGAGTTGGACAAAAATATTCCCTAGTCTGGTAACTGTAATCATTGGTTTCTACCGGTGAACGCGAATCCTACGGATAGATCTATCGGGTTTGACAACCCCATTTCGAGCTAGTCGCGCTAGCAATTTATAATCGGAATGTTTAGTACTTCGTAATTTGTTGTAGATACACTGTCCAAGTGTATATTTTTATTGTGTTTGGCAAGGGTAAATAAAGGGTTAAGTGGTTACCAGGTGGCTCATTGATAATGGAATAATGTTTAATGTTTTCTAACATTTTTAAATCTTGTGGTCTAAAGTTTACATATTTATTTAAACCTATAATTCACTCAACCTTTGTGTTGACAGTTTACTTGCATGTTTTCACAGGTACTTGAGTTATTTGATGCTTCCGCTATCGTTAGAAGAGTCTGCATGCATTTGGGCAGATTTTATGAAACTATTTATGAAACTTAAGTTCGCATTCTATTTTGGATAATTTAAATTGTGGGTTTGTTGGCAATGTTTTGTGTCAACTTTTGGTTCATTACTATGGTTGGTTGATTTAAACTACTTAATTGGGTTTGTTTCCTTTTTGGGCAACATTTTGAAATAAAAGAATGCAACTTTGTTTATTTAATTCATTTAAGTCCGATCAAGCTATGGGACCAACTGACGGATCCGTTAAGTGTTTTGGCGGGGTTGTCACATGTGGTATCAGAGCTCTGGTTGTAGGGAACTAGGCGGTCTTAATGTGGTCAACCCGTGGTTATTAGGGTGCATTAGAGTCTAGTCTACAGCCCGACCTTTTTGCTATAGCATTAATATGCATTTCATTTCGTATAAGTTATATTATTAGCTTTTATATCTTTTTGGTATGTGGTTTACGGTTTTGCTGTTTGCAGATGTCGACTTCGAGCGATAACTCTGTTGCTGCTCCTGCTCCACCATCTCCTGCTAGACGTCGTGCTAATCAACCAGAGATCGATGATCCTGTTCATTACTATTTTTCTACCATTACTCATATGAACCGGGCTTATAATGAGGTGACACGTATTAACGCCCTTAGTGATTGTTTGCGCACCTTGCCACATAATGAAGTTATGGACGAGATCCGTGCCGACATGGGTAACTTTATCACTTTCAAGCATAGGGTTGAGGATGCGAACCGTAAGCGTGATCGAGAAGTTAATGCTAAGTTCGAGGCTCTCGAGAGCACTGTTCGTGTGTTGAAGGAAGAGTTGGATGTTGTGAAAGGGAAGTTGCGTAAGTATGAGGATCCTGCTGAGACTCATGCTGGACCAGCTTATCACACCCGCTCTAAGCGAATGTGATGTGATTATTCATATTGATTATCTATTTCATCAGACTTAATGTCCTTTTATACATACATTTTGGGTTATGTACGGCGTTTTGCCGAGGATTTTATTAAGATTTTGTTATGGGATATTTTTCATTATGTATGGATGGTTATTTTTATGACATCTATTATCATTATCATGTTTTATTTCTGATGTTGTGGCTCTTGGCATGTTATATTATGCGTAATATATGTTCATGTATGTTAGGTGCTATGTATGTTGTATGATGTTATCATAAAATATGTATGCATGTGATGGTTATTTCTATAACAATCATAACTGTCATGTTATTACTCATAGTGTTAGTTGACTAATATCTTAATGGTTAGTCTTTTCGTGTTTTGATCTATTCCTTTATGACACTAGTATTATTCTTGGTACTAACAGATGTGTTATTCTATTTTGAAGATCATGCCTCCAAGGGAGTCCACTGAAGCGCGTATGCAACGCCTGATCAATGAAGGAATTGCTGTTGCTATGGCAGCAAATGCTAATGTTAACGCCAATGTGAACAACAACGTGGGATGCTCCCACAAAACTTTTATGGCTGGTCGACCCCAAGAATTCAGTGGTACGGAAGGACCAATAGGGCTTACTCGTTGGTTCGAGAAAATCGAATCTGTTTTCAGGGTCAGTCGGGTCCGTGAAGAGGACAAAGTTAGATTCGCTAGTTGCACTCTCAAGGATAGTGCCTTGACATGGTGGAACAATCTAGTTAGTAGTTTGGGAAGCGATGTAGCTTATGGTTTGGCCTGGAATGATTTTAAGGAAAGATTGATCACCCGCTATAGACCTCGGGGTGAGCTTAAGAAGCTAGAGGTTGAGCTCAAGAATTTGAAAATGCATGGCACCGAGTTAGATGCCTATGAACAAAGGTTTTTCGAGTTAACTTTACTGTGTCCTAGGGTTTATGCGGATGAGGACCGCAAAATTGAGGCTTACATTGATGGTTTGTCCGAGAAGATTGAACACGGGGTTGAGTCCAGTGAACCCCAGACTATTGAGGCAGCTATGTCTATGGCCCACAAACTTAATGACAAGGTGTTGAGAAGAAGCAAGACTACAGTTGTTGAAAGTAGTGAGGAGGTTGTCAAGAAGGCTGACAATGGGAAACGAAAGTGGGATAACAACCGCAATCAAAACCAGGGTCAGCAGAAGAAACAGGATACCTCAGGTGCTAATAACAGAAATCAGCGGGTGTGCCCTCGTTGCTATAAAGCTCATGATGGTTACTGCACAGTTACTTGTAAGAGGTGCTCTAAGCAAGGGCACATTGCTAAAGATTGTACAGTGCTTTTGCCGGGGTCTGCTACTCCCGCGACTGGTGGTAATAATAATAATGTTGGTAATAGAGGTGGTAACGGTAACGGTAATGGGAAATCGAATAATGGAGGTAATCCAAGGGTTTGTTATGAGTGTGGGAAGCCGGGGCATTTCCGAGATGCTTGTCCCAACAAGAAGACTGCAGAGACTGCACGCGGCCGAGCGTTCAACATTAATGCTAAGGATGCGGAGGAAGATCCTAAGCTTGTTACTGGTATGTTCTCAGTCAATGATTTATCAGTTTATGTGTTATTTGATTCAGGGGCTGATTTAAGTTTCGTGTCGAGTAAATTAAGTCCGAGAATCAAAACGCCGTTAACTCTCTTAGAAAATACTTATGTTGTTGAAGTAGCTAATGGTAAGGAACTTACTGCTAAGACTGTACATCGTAAGTGTAACATTAATCTGGGTGGTAGGGATTTCGAGATAGATTTGATACCGATTGAACTTGGTAGTTTTGATATTGTTATTGGTATGGATTGGTTGTCTGCAAACCGTGCTGAGATCGTGTGTTATGATAAGGCTATTCGTGTTACTGATGTTATTGGAGAGCCACTGATGGTCTATGGAGATAAGAAATGCACACAGTTAAACCTTATTAGCTGTATGAAAGTTCGAAAACATCTCCGCTAAGGCTGTCATGCTATCCTTGCTCATGTTGTTGATCCTAGTAAAGAAGTAAAGAACGTTGATGACGTTCATATTGTTAGGGATTTTCCCGAGGTGTTTCCCGATGACTTACCTGGCCTTCCGCCGCAACGCGCGGTAGAATTTCAGATTGATCTTGTTCCCGGCGCTGCTCCTGTAGCACGTGCTCCTTATCGTCTTGCGCCTTCTGAACTTTAAGAATTGTCAAGTCAACTCCATGAGTTGTTAGACAAAGGTTTTATTCGTCCTAGTTCGTCCCATTGGGGAGCTCCTGTTCTGTTTGTTAAGAAGAAGGATGGTTCTTTTCGTTTATGCATTGATTATCGTGAACTGAATAAGCTCACTGTTAAAAATCGTTATCCTCTTCCGAGAATTGATGATCTGTTCGATCAGCTTCAGGGTTCTTCTGTTTATTCAAAAATTGATCTTCGTTCTGGCTATCATCAGTTGCGTGTTAAAGAATCTGATGTTTCAAAAACTGCTTTTCGCACCCGTTACGGTCACTTTGAATTTCTTGTTATGCCGTTCGGATTGACAAATGCACCTGCTGTGTTCATGGACCTCATGAACCTTGTGTGTAGACCCTATCTGGACAAGTTCGTTATAGTTTTCATCGATGACATTCTTATCTATTCTAAGAGTGATGAAGAGCACGAAGAACATTTGAGGTTAGTGCTTGATTTGTTAAAGAAAGAAGAGTTGTACGCTAAGTTCTCTAAGTGTGCTTTTTGGTTAAGAGAAGTTCAGTTCCTTGGTCATATTGTTAGCAAACAAGGAATACAAGTTGATCCTGCTAAAATTGAGGCGATTGAAAAGTGGGAAACTCCGAAAACTCCTACTCAAATTCGTCAGTTCTTAGGATTGGCAGGTTACTATCGAAGGTTCATCCAGGATTTCTCTCGTATAGCGAAACCTCTGACTGCTTTAACGCATAAGGGGAAAAAGTATGAGTGAAAGGATGAACAGGAGAATGCTTTTCAGATTTTGAAGAAGAAACTGACTACCGCTCCGATATTGTCTCTACCGGAAGGTAATGATGATTTTGTTGTTTATTGCGATGCATCACGACAAGGCTATGGTTGCGTTTTGATGCAACGAAAGAAGGTTATTGCGTATGCGTCACGTCAGTTGAAGGTTCACGAACAGAACTATACAACTCATGATTTAGAGTTGGGAGCTGTTATTTTTGCACTGAAGATTTGGAGACACTATCTTTTAGGTGTTAAGTGTACTGTGTACACCGATCATAAGAGTCTTCAACATATTCTCGATCAAAAACATTTGAACATGAGACAACGAAGATGGATTGAGACGTTGAATGATTATGATTGTGACCTTTTGTATCATCCGGGTAAAGCCAATGTTGTGGCTGATGCTTTGAGTCGTAAAGAAAGGGCTGAACCACGAAGGGTTAGAGCTTTGAATATGACAGTTAGATCAAACCTCGTTAGGCAGATTCTTGAGGCACAACAAGAAGCCTTAAAGGAGGAGAATTTCGTGAAAGAGAATGTAGCCAAAGTAGCTAAGAAGTTTGAAGTTCGAGCTGATGGAACTAGATACTTTGCGGGACGTCTTTGGGTTCCGAAGTTTGGAGGTCTTCGACAGTTGATTTTAGATGAGGCTCATAAGTCTAGATACTCTATTCATCCTGGTTCAGGGAAGATGTATCAGGATCTTAAGGAGCTGTATTGGTGGCATAATTTGAAGGGTGACATAGCTAAGTATGTGTCTAAGTGTTTGACATGTTCTAAGGTCAAAGCTGAACATCAAAAACCGTCCGGATTGTTGGTACAACCAGAGATTCCCGAGTGGAAGTGGGAAGGAATCACTATGGATTTTATCACTAAGTTACCAAGAGTTTCGGGTGGCTACGATGCGATTTGGGTGATTGTAGATCGACTCACTAAGTCGGCTCACTTTTTGCCGATTAGGGAAACAGATTCAATGGAGAAGCTCACTCGTTTGTACTTGAAAGAGATTGTTTCTAGGCATGGTGTTCCTGTATCCATTATTTCAGACCGAGACAGTCGTTTTGTATCGAGGTTTTGGCGATCTTTACAGGAAGCCTTGGGAACTAGATTAGATATGAGCACCGCTTATCATCCTCAAACGGATGGTCAAAGTGAGAGGACCATTCAGACGTTGGAAGATATGTTGCGAGCTTGTGTGATTGATTTTGGGAATGGGTGGGATAAGTATTTGCCGTTAGCTGAGTTTTCTTATAACAACAGTTATCACGCAAGTATTAAAGCCGCACCGTTTGAAGCTTTGTACGGTAGGAAGTGTAGGTCTCCTGTCTGTTGGAATGAGGTTGGGGATGCTCAACTCACGGGTCCAGAAATTATTCATGAGACTACCGAGAAGATTGTACGAATTAAGGAAAGATTGAAAACTGCTAGAAGTCGGCAAAAGAGTTATGCCAACAAAGGAAGGAAAGATGTTGAATTTCAAGTTGGTGATCGTGTTATGTTAAAAGTTTCGCCTTGGAAGGGTGTTATTCGTTTTGGTAAAAGAGGGAAGTTAAGTCCTCGTTTCGTGGGACCGTTTGAGATCATTGAAAGAGTTGGACCGGTGGCTTATCGTTTGAAGTTGCCACAAGAACTCAGTGCCGTTCACGATGTTTTCCATATTTCGAACTTAAAGAAGTGTTTGGCTGAATTTGATCAGACTATTCCTTTGGAGGAACTTCAAGTTGACAAGCAATTGCATTTTATTGAGGAGCCAGTTGAGATCATGGACCGAGAGGTTAAGACTCTTAAACAGAGCAGAATTCCTATTGTTCGGGTCCGATGGAACGCTAGACGCGGTCCCGAGTTCACTTGGGAGCGTGAAGACCAAATGAAGCAGAAGTACCCGCATTTGTTCTCAGATGCCGAGCCAACCCCTGCGCCTGCTTAAATTTCGGGACGAAATTTCCGTAACGGGAAGGTACTGTCACGACCCTACTTTTTCCGTTATCTTTTTCCGTTAATTATTTAACGACCGTTAACTGTTAGTGTGCCACGTCATTTCTATGACCTATATTATTATTTGTAATAATATATATATATATATATATATATATATATATATATATATATATATATATATATATATATATTAATTATTATGTGTTATGTGAATATATGTATTCATATTTTAATTTATACGTTTCTACGTCTCGCGGATTTCCATCCGGCGAATCTTTTCGGTTTTTAAACCAACGGTCGAGCTTTCGGGATTTTAAATCCTAAATATTTTAAATATGATATTTTATGATCATATTATTAATAGGTGTATTTATATTTATTTTTCGTCGCGCGTTTGTTATCTTTCCGGATTTTTAATCGCGTAAACGTGTTTTCGCGTTTCGGGCTTCGTTCGGGATTTCGGGCCACAAGGAAATTAGCTTTTAACAAAATTGGACCCATGGGGCCCACCCCCATGCAAAACTCGGCCGAAGCCAAGGGGGTACCCCCTTTACACTTTGTTTTTCAATTTTATTTTTCACATTTTTTTTAGATTTATTCCCTAAAACCTAATTCTCCTAATTTTCTCTCAACTCCTCCCTCCCCTCTCCCTTTGAGCCGTCGCCAACACCAACCATCATCATCATCTTCATTATTTTTAGAGCTTGGATCAAGAATTGGTTTACATAAACGTGTTCCTCTCTTCGTTCTCTACGCGATAACACTCTTTGATTCTCGATTAAGGTATAAACCCTAACCCTAGAACTTTTCATTTTTATTTATATTTCTGTATTTTGAGCTTATATTATTAGTATGATGTATATTAGTTGTTGTAATGTTGTTTGGATGCGTAGAATTACTCGTTTGCATATGTTTTCGGTTTGTAAAATTTGGACAGCAGTTTGATTCGTGTTTTCTGACTTTGTAACTGATATAAATGTTAAAATAAAGTACATAAATGAGTTCCTCTCATCAAGACATTAATTTTAGACTCCGGATTCATGTCGTTTCGATTCCCGGAGCCCTAGATATGCTTAATTTGATTTTTGTTAAAGATTGAAAGGTGTTCTTGGCATGAACAAGGTTGGGTCCGACTTTGTGACCATCCTTGGTGTCTTTAGGGTGTTTCATTTGGTTAGGACTGATGGTGAGACGAATTTTCATGTTCGGGTCACCTAAATCCGAGCCACGGTTCACCCGTTGTGCCCGAATTACTGTTTTGAGTAAATTGATTTCCCAAATGTTGTCATGGCTGATATCCACGACCTAGGGACTGTTCTTGGAGTGTTCTTGAGTTCATAATTGTGTCGGGTGGTTTGAGTAGGTGAAGTTGCATATGTGGCTTGCCCGAAACCGACATCCGGGGCTCAAGATACGACCCGATGAACTTTTAAACTTAAAACTTATGGTTAATGATTAAACTTATGTTAAAATTAATGGATTTCATTATTAATTAATTACTTATGATAAAAGAAGTAATTATTATTATTTAAAACTTATGATATAAATATTTATTATATCATTTAATTATTAATTATGATTTAATTAACATTTTAATTAAACTTATGATTAATAATACTTTTATTATTAAAGGAAAATACTTATGATAAGTATTAAATTTGTTTTTGAGAAATTATTAAAAGACTTATAATAAATATTAAATAATTATTTAATTATTATAAGACTTAATTATTATTTAATTATGATTTAATTATTAAATACTTATGATTTAATAATTTTAATTAGAAACTTATGATATGATTAATAATTCATTATTAATTAATAATACTTATGATATGATTTAAAATTTATTATAAATTAATAATATTTATATTATGATTAATATTTAATTAATTAATTAAATACTTATGTTATACTAATTATAACATTTCAACTTATATTAACTTTAATAATTCATTTTATTTAATTAAACTTATGTTAAGACATTATTATACACTTTTGACTTTAAATAACATTATAACCTATGTTATTATTATAACTTACACTTTTAAAATTAATGTTGACTATGTTTGACCAAGGTTGACTTTTGAGTTGACTTTCGATTGACTTTGACTTTCAGTTGACTTCTGTTGACTTTCTAAATAAGGAAACTTTCCTAACTTCAAAACTTTCTAAAAATAGAAACTTTCCAAAAATAGAAACTTTCCAAAAATAGAAACTTTCCAAAAATAGAAACTTTCCTAAAATAGAAAACTTTCCAAAAATGGAAACCTGCTAAAAATAGAAACTTTCTAAAAATAGTAAGTGTGTGTCCTTATGCTGTTCCAATCAAACCGATGCTTGCTGAGTAATGTTCTATGCCTACTTGCAACATGTACAATAGCTATCATACTAAGACTTGGCCTAAGTTAGTTATTTATTTCGACCTGCTTTATTTATAGGTCGGCGTTGTGATCTTTCTTGATCACTTTACTTTACTTGCTGTTCGCTTGTTTGTGAGATTTCTTCAGTTGCTATTTAAGGTGAGTTATAGTCCCTTTTTTATATACTTTTCAAAGTATACTTTTTGGGATGTGATTACATGCATATTTTTATTTACGGTTAGACACAAGTAACAGTTAAATTTAATTATTCATTGTGAGTTGGACAAAAATATTCCCTAGTCTGGTAACTGTAATCATTGGTTTCTACCGGTGAACGCGAATCCTACGGATAGATCTATCGGGTTTGACAACCCCATTTCGAGCTAGTCGCGCTAGCAATTTATAATCGGAATGTTTAGTACTTCGTAATTTGTTGTAGATACACTGTCCAAGTGTATATTTTTATTGTGTTTGGCAAGGGTAAATAAAGGGTTAAGTGGTTACCAGGTGGCTCATTGATAATGGAATAATGTTTAATGTTTTCTAACATTTTTAAATCTTGTGGTCTAAAGTTTACATATTTATTTAAACCTATAATTCACTCAACCTTTGTGTTGACAGTTTACTTGCATGTTTTCACAGGTACTTGAGTTATTTGATGCTTCCGCTGTCGTTAGAAAAGTCTGCATGCATTTGGGCAGATTTTATGAAACTATTTATGAAACTTAAGTTCGCATTCTATTTTGGATAATTTAAATTGTGGGTTTGTTGGCAATGTTTTGTGTCAACTTTTGGTTCATTACTATGGTTGGTTGATTTAAACTACTTAATTGGGTTTGTTTCCTTTTTGGGTAACATTTTGAAATAAAAGAATGCAACTTTGTTTAATTAATTCATTTAAGTCCGATCAAGCTATGGGACCAACTGACGGATCCGTTAAGTGTTTTGGCGGGGTCGTCACATTTGGAATTAGGAGACAATTTTCATCTATTAAACTCGATAATATGGATGTGGAGGAATGTCCGCTGCTACTGAGATTGCATGTCCAAGTGTCGTTGCAGTTTGTGTAAGTAAACGAAGAAAGGGCATTAGTAAGCATCTCCAGTTCTGCACTCGTTCTTCCGGTTGGTCTTCGGGTCCAATTCCACTCAAGCGTACATGTGGATCCATCCTTAATAATTTTATCTTTAACTAATACGTCCTTTTCAACTTCGAGCCTGAATAATCTTTCGTATGACCTGCAAAATTCAACACCCCAAACCAAGCATCATTCTAAAACAATGTGTTGCCACCATCACCTAGTACTTTGACGAAATACACGAATATATATATATATATATATATATATATATATATATATATATATATATATATATATATATATATATATATATATATATATATATACAGGGGCACGATCCATGGATAAGCTTAAAAGGAGTACAAACGGGATAAGCAAAATAAATTTTTTTTTTTTAATTTTTTTTTACATTCATAAATCTGCATTAAAATGCACCTCTAATCAATTTTTTTCATAAAAAAAAAGTTCAAAATCTTTCAAAAATCGATGATGAATGGTAAAATTAACCATTCATCGGGTTAATTTATCATTCATCTTGTTTACGATGAATGATAAAATTAAACAATGCTAAAAAAACCAGATGAATGGTTAAATTAACCATTCATCTGTTTTTTTTATCATTCATCATAAACAGATGAATGGTTAAATTAACCATTCATCTGCTTTTTTTTAGCATTGATTAATTTTATCATTCATCGCGAACAAAAAGAATGATAAATTAACCAGATGAATGATTAATTTTACCATTCATCATCAATTTTTACCATTCATCATCGATGTTTACCATTCATCATCGATTTTCGAACGATTTTGTTAAAAAACTTTTTAAAATTTTTTCGTTTTCTTCTATTTGCATATTAAATGATCGTTTTTTTTTTAAAAAAAAAATTTGAAATTTTACTTATCCAGTTTGTACCCCATTTAGTGCTTATCCATGGATTGGTCCACTATATATATATATATATATATATATATATATATATATATATATATATATATATATATATATATATATAGGGACAGGATCAATGGGGAAGTAACCAATCGGAGGGAAGCGGGGGGAAGCAAATTTTTTTTTCTTTTCGTTTTTTTGAATTTTTTTTTTCCGGCATCAAGATCACACGAAAATATGAACATTTAGAAGAGACACTTCGTGATGAATGTTATTATTTATGCGGAAAAACGATCGACAAAAATAACATTCAAGATAATATTGTTCGTGAAGAATATGAACGTTTTTTTTTTTCTTCATGTTTTGTGAAGTAAAATTTAGTCCGATTTAGAGTTTAGGGTTTAGGGTTTGGTGTTTTGAGTTTATTCCATAAACCCAAAACACCAAACCCTAAACTCTAAACCGTTCGTGTTAAAAACTCAATCTAAATCCCAAATCTAAACCCTAAATCTAAACCTTAAACCCTAAATTTCTAAACCCTAATATCTAAACCCTATAAACCCTAAACCCTAATATCTAAACCCCAATAGCTAAAACCTCAAAATACGCTCGAAAAACACGATAATTGTTATATATTACTTCTTCGAGCGTTTTTCCGCCAAAATAAAAACATTTATCACAAAGTGTCTCTACTAAATGTTCATATTTTCATCTCATCTATAATGTTCGTGAACAAAGTTTTTTCAAAAAACGAAAAAAAAAAGTGTTTGCTTCCCCCCGCATATATATATATATATATATATATATATATATATATATATATATATATATATATATATATATATATATATAAGATCAAGAGGGAAGTAACCATTCGGGGGAAACGGGGGAAGCAAAAACTTTTTTTTTTCATTTTTTGAAAAAACTTTGTTCACGAACATTATAGGTGAGATGAAAATATGAACATTTAGTAGAGACACTTTGTGATAAATGTTTTTATTTTGGCGAGAAAACGCTCGAAAAAGTAATTATTATACTATATACTAAATATGGACAACGCCCACCAATCATATCCCGCCAAATATCACCATCGCTACAGTATAACAGTAACCAACAGGGGTATTTTTGTCTTTTTACACCCTTCACCATCGCTACAGTATAACAGTAACTAACAGGGGTATTTTTGTCTTTTTACACCCTAAAAAAAAAAAAATTTGAAACAAATCTGATAAACAAGCTCATACACCAACATTGATAACTTATTTCATTTTAAAAAAAAAAAAAAAAAAAAAAAACCTGAAACTCATCAGTCTTCTGCAACCGCCGTCGTGAACCTTCTGCAAGCCGAGACCACCACCTCCCACCAATCATATTCCGCCACATATCACCATCGCTACAGTATAACAGTAACCAACAGGGGTATTTTTGTCTTTTTACACCCTTCACCATCGCTACAGTATAACAGTAACCAACAGGGGTATTTTTGTCTTTTTACACCCTAAAAAAAAACCTTGAAACAAATCTGATAAACAAGCTCATACACCAACATTGATAACTTATTTCATTTAAAAAAAAAAAAAAAAAAAAAAAAACCTGAAACTCATCATTCTTCTGCAACCGCCGTCGTGAACCTTCTGCAAGCCGAGACCACCACCTCCCACCAATCATATTCCGCCACATATCACCATCGCTACAGTATAACAGTAACCAACAGGGGGTATTTTTGTCTTTTTACACCCTCAAAAAAAAAAACCTTGAAACAAATCTGATAAACAAGCTCATACACCAACATTGATAACTTACTTCATTTAAAAAAAAAAAAAAAAAAAAGAAACCTGAAACTCATCAGTCTTCTGCAACCGCCGTCGTGAACCTTCTGCAGGCCGAGACCACCGCCAGACTACAAACAACTGCCATCTTCAGTCTCCCATCACCGGCGCTGTCACACACAACTTCCAACCACCACCAAAGGCCACCACTGTCAAACACCTTATGCACCACCGCCAACCAGCTTCAACCACCACCACTGACCACCTGGACATCCGCCATCAACCACCATCCACCTCCTCAATTTGACTCCATTTCAAGTAGATCTACTACAAAAGAAAATTATAAAATCAAATATTACCAATTTTATTATTAACACATTTCAATCTATTATGATATCAGAACCTAACCACCGGAAACAACCTCCGTCGACTATACCACCGGGTAACAACTGTATCTTATCGCTCTGAACCACCATCGTCAACGACGACCCGGAACTACCACCGTCAACGACGACCCCAAACCACCACCGTCAACGACGACCCTGAACCACCACCGTCAACGTCGACCTTGAACCACCACCACGCCTCTCCATCGCTAACACACTAAGGTTTACCACAAATGTAAATCCATGTCTTTCTCACTGTTTGCTTTTAATGTTTTATTTGCAGAGATTATTTGAGAATGAATTAAAATGAGAGAAGTGGGTTAATAGGTTCTAATGGAGTTTTTTGAGTTGAGAATTGTAGATGAGAGAGAAGACTTGGCAATGGAAATGAGGTGAAATGGTATACACAGTTAAAATATGAAGATAAGATTTTACTTGATTCTCAAAGATTTTGCTCCATATTAAATAATGTATATGACTCCGTATAATGGTCAGTGATCACGGGATTGTTTAAAAGCTATTGATACACATTAAGAAAGAGTTTTTTAAGGGATGGGGGTAATTTGAAAAAATATTTAAGAGAGTTATGTCCTTTCAAAAATATTTGTAATATCCATTAAATCCTTTTTTTAAAAGCAAAACAATGTACTCTTATATTGTATACTCCATAATGTACTCCGTACAGTACAAACAAAACAAGTAAACATTGCTACCTCTAATTGCTTCTACAGTTTTCCTGTTTAATTTGATTTAACAAGGTTGCATAATATCATAACAATCAAACATTTTTTTATTGCGTTGGCTGTGATTTTTTTTCAAGATATCTCACAACAAACAGTATTATAAATAGATTAATTTAGTATTTTGTAAAAGGAAAAGATAACCAATTAAAACAAAAGTGGCAATACAAACAAAGAAGAATACCAATACCCAAGCTAATCATATTGGTAACAAAACAAGAAACAATAGAATGCACCAAACTGACAACAAAAGCTCAGGGACTATTCGAACCTAAACTGATATCAAAAGCAGAATTAGCAACCATCACGCATCCTTCGACTTAGATCATTTTTACTTTCTTAATGTGACATCGTCCAATTGTCATCATAGCCGTATCAACACCTTCAATATTGGCAAAACAAGAAGGCAACTGACTATTTCATCTCTATTATGAGTATTATCTCAATCTCCGAGATTATTAATAGTTCTGTATGGTTTACATCCTGGTTATCATACATATTAACTTCATCGTCTGATTTAAATCCGCTACTCAATTCATGGTTGATAACAAACAATTCGAGAAATCGTATTAAAGTCTTAATTTTAAATCATGTACGATAAGAAATTAGAAGTTAAAAAGTCATTACTCCTTTCTTCTACTAACTCACTTAGGCAATGAAATTTCATTTCCAATCATTTTGTAAATAGAATTTTATAAATAGAAATATAATTTTTACCTATATTTTTTATCTTAAATACAAAAGATAATGATTATTACTGTAGCAAAGCCACTGTAATTTTTTTTTTTTTTTTTTAATCACCATCTTATGAACACCACTATATAAAAAATAACATCGTTATAAAAGGAAAAATATAATTATAATACAAAAATAATAAATACACAAAAAAAAATCTAAAACAATCAAATCTGAAAAAATGATTGGGAAAATATAATTATAACACAAATATAATAAATACACACAAAAGAAAAACAGATCTAAAGATGCAAAGATCTATTGTTTTGTTGTTTATTCGGTAGGCTTTTGGTGTTTTGTAGTGATCAAATGGATGATGAAGATTTTGAAAACCAGATCCCTTAAATAGACGACGCAGATGATGACAATATGTATGTATATACTCCGTATTTTATTATTTACAGGTTTTAAAAAAATGGAGAAAGGGATGAGAGAAGACATTGGTAAATAAAAGAAAAATCAGACTGTATTTTATTTTATTTTTTCTAAAAGAGAACAATCTCAGTATAATCAATTTTCACAAAGGAGTGAAAACTTCAAGTACACAGAGACCAAGTTGGAATGCAATACTAATATACAACAATCTCTAGATCTTCTTTTGAACGGATACAAAAATAACCATGTATGTAACATACTATAAGTAGTAGCAAACGTATTTAGTGTATGTAGTGACAAATGTTTAAACAAAAATCGCAGCAACGCGCGGACCCCTATACTAGTATATAACAATTATCGTGTTTTTCGAGCGTATTTTGAGGTTTTAGCTATTGGGGTTTAGATATTAGGGTTTAGATATTAGGGTTTATAGGGTTTAGATATTAGTGTTTAGAAATTTAGGGTTTAGGGTTTAGATTTAGGGTTTAGATTTGGATTTAGATTGAGTTTTTAACACGAACGGTTTAGAGTTCCCAAAACACCAAACCCTAAACCCTAAACCCTAAACTCTAAATCGGGCTAAATTTTACTTCACCAAACATGAAGAAAAAAAACGTTCACATTCTTCACGAACAATATTATCTTGAATGTTATTTTTGTCGATCGTTTTCCCGACTAAATAATAACATTCATCACGAGGTGTCTCTTCTAAATGTTCATATTTTTGTGTGTTCTTGATGCCGGAAAACAAAATTCAAAAAAAACGAAAAAAAAAAATTTTGCTTCCCCCCGCTTCCCCCCGATTGGTTACTTCCCCATTGATCCTGCCCCTATATATATATATATATATATATATATATATATATATATATATATATATATATATATATATATATATATATATATATATATATATATATATATATATAGGGGCAGGATCAATGGGGAAGTAACCAATCGGGGGGAAGCGGGGGGAAGCAAAATTTTTTTTTTTCGTTTTTTTTGAATTTTGTTTTCCGGCATCAAGAACACACGAAAATATGAACATTTAGAAGAGACACCTCGTGATGAATGTTATTATTTAGTCGGGAAAACGATCGACAAAAATAACATTCAAGATAATATTGTTCGTGAAGAATGTGAACGTTTTTTTTCTTCATGTTTGGTGAAGTAAAATTTAGCCCGATTTAGAGTTTAGGGTTTAGGGTTTAGGGTTTGATATTTTGGGTTTATTCCATAAACCCAAAACACCGAACCCTAAACCCTAAACTCTAAACCGTTCGTGTTAAAAACTCAATCTAAATCCTAAATCTAAACCCTAAACCCTAAATTTTTAAACCCTAATGTCTAAACCCTATAAGCCCTAATATCTAAACCCTAATATGTAAACCCTAATAGCTAAAACCTCAACATACGCTCGAAAAACACGATAATTGTTATACATATTACTTATTCGAGCGTTTTTCCGCCAAAATAAAAACATTTATCACAAAGTGTCTTTATTAAATGTTCATATTTTCATCCCATCTATAATGTTCGTGAACAAAGTTTTTTCAAAAAATGAAAAAAAAAAAGTTTTTGCTTCTCCCCGCTTCCCCTCGATTGGTTACTTCCCTCTTGATCCTACCAATATATATATATATATATATATATATATATATATATATATATATATATATATATATATATATATATATATATATATATATATATATATATATATATATATATATATATATATATATATATATTGTAACACCCGTTTTTCAGTTACACGTTATTTCGAGCGTCATTCGAAATACGAGGCAGGTAAGTGTATATTTGGATCCCAAATAAAGTTGGAGTTGATGTTCTAAAACCTTACCATTGGATAGTAAATCTCATTACGTTTCCAACGATATTTGATTCGTCGAAAACGGAGTTACGGTTTGAAAGTTACGACCAAAACAAGTTCAGTTTCAGACTCAGTGCATTGGGACTCCGTCCAGACTTTGGGACGCCGTCCAGCAATGAAGGTCAGGACGCCGTCCAAGCTTTTTGGACGCCGTCCAGAAGGCCTGACGGGCCAGCAACTCTATTTTACTCAAATTAAAAGGGGTATTTGTGTCTTATCACTTGGGGGGTCGGTTTTGAGCCTCTAAAACTGACCCAATGCTTATCTCTATCCTCATTTCACCTCTTCCACCCATTTCCATCTAGAGAGAGAGTGAGGAGTTTAGAGAGAGAGAGCTCCATTTGAGGAGGAAGAAGGGTGAATCGGGTCAAGTCGCGAGAGTTAATGTTGTTCGCCTTGTTCACGGCTACATTTTGGTAGTATTGGTAAGTCTCAAATCCGAATTTCATTGTGTTAATTTGATAATCAAGTTAAGGTTTGAGTTTGTTTAAGTTGTGAAACCCGTTTAGATGACAAAGTGGGTTTATTGTGACTAGCTATTTTGATATTTTGCGGGTTTTGGGTTGGTTAATGATTTAAGCATGTTTAAGGTTTGTAAGTGGGGTATAATCACTAGTATTAGTGATTTTAGGAGGGTTGGAACTTGTAAGACCCATTTGAGGGTAAAATGGGTGAATTTGGGTCATGTTGAGATAAGGAAAACCCTAATAGCTATGATCTAGGGTTTGGCCATGTGAATTGAAGTTGTAAGTGCTAAATTGTGTTAGTTAGTCACTAATACACTTGTTAATGATGGAAGAATTGTAAATGGGTCATGTTTGGCTAAAATGGTATGTATAAGTGTTGAAATGGGTCAAACGAGTTAAGGTTGACCTAATTAGGTAAAATGGGTATGAAATACCCTAAGTTTGTGTTAATTGGTGTTAGTAGACTTACATCACTAGTTTTAGTAATTAAAGATGAGTCTTGGCCATTTATGGGCGGTTTTGGGTGTAAGTGAGTTATTTAATTCTTTTGGGTCACTAAATGCTCGAGAGTGAGTATTGTGGTTAATTCCACAAGTTGTGTATTGAATGTGTACTTATGTATTAGGTACCTTGCTCGAAGCATACGGAAGTGCTAAATCACCACCTACGTGATAAGGTGAGTGGAATAATTATGCATGTATGTATATAGTGTATTTATTTGTGAATGTTATGGTATGAACCACGAGCCGGTAGTACCATAGCATGTATGTGACGAGTGTGAACCACGAGCCGGTAGCACTATAAAATAAGATGTGAACCACGAGCTGGTAGCATCGAGTGTGAACCACGAGCCGGTAGCACTATAAACTAAGATGTGAACCACGAGCCGGTAGCATCGAGTGTGAACCACGAGCCGGTAGCACTATAAACTAAGATGTGAACCACGAGCCGGTAGCATCGAGTGTGAACCACGAGCCGGTAGCACTATAAAACGAAGTGTGAACCACGAGCCGGTAGCACTATAAAAGAGTATGACTCGAATGCGTATAGTGTGAACCACGAGCCGGTAGCACCATAGCGTTATGGTTAACCATATGGTATTGTGTATGTGTTGTAGTGTAGCATGTTATATTATTTGAGTATATGCTATTGGTTATGCTAGCTTGCGATATTGAAGGTTATTAGCTTGATACTTGAGATGGTTTGCTAATTATGTTGCTAGCATGTATGCGGTATGTGCGTTAGTGTATGCAAGTAGGTACATTATATATGTATGTGTATAATTATTGCATTCACTAAGCCTCGGCTTACCCCTCTCGTTGTTTACCTTTTTACAGGTATTTTGTTATGAAGCTAGCTAGTTGTTAGACTAGATGCATAGGAGCGCTTGGGCTCGAAGGGGTAGCTTTTGGTTATATGGACGCGGATTGGGGATTTGGTAGTCTCCGGGATTATGCTCTTGGTATTGGGTTGGGTTATAGAGTCCTAATCCGTCTAACGAATTAAATGGGTTGAAATCGTTACATTATTTGTAAAACGGGTCATTGTGGGCCCGGTGTTGTAAAACTTATGTTTATTGTGGGAATATCTTAATTTTACTTAATATGATGTGTTGTGAAAGTCGTTTCGTTTTAAAAGTGTCGGGAAGCGGGTTTTCCACTCGCGTGAAATTGAAAAACTGATCAGTCCACTTTAGTTCATTTGGACACCGTCCAAATGCTTGGGACGCCGTCCTGTCTTTCAATACTGGACGCCGTCCAGATAACTGGACGCAGTCCAGATACACTGCCATACAAATTTTTTTTTAGGCGTATTTTTGGTAAAACGATGTCGGGTTGTTACAAGTGGTATCAGAGCATAGTCTAAGGGAATTAGGTGACCTTGGAATAGGTGCCTAGTCTTAGACTTATTGGCGGTTGTGCGTTATTTGCGGGACTTGTAGGAGTACGGGTCGGATTGAGATTTGTTAGTGCCTTAGAGTAGGTGACTAACTAGGACTAGTGCTTGTCCAATGTGGGATTATGTGGGGCCTTATTTCGCGTGTAAATTAGTACCTTAGATTGCTAGTGCCTAAGGTAAGTAGGCGAACTTGGACGTTGTTTTAGTGATAGTCACCTAGGATGCAGGTTGACTTGTTGTTGCGGTGTATTTGTGTACATTTATTATTATATTGTATATAGGTGTATATATACAGGTATCTTGTGTGCGGTATCCTAGGGATGAATCTATTGGAGAGATTCGTATGTTTGGCGGTTTTGAGTGATCAAGTTCACGGTAAGGACTTTGGTCATTCGGGTACTAGGAGTTATCGCGTGTTATTTTGTGTGAATGTTGCGTCAGTCCGGGTAAAGTACTTTGCATGACCATGTGGAAATGGTAAGGTACGCATTTGTAATAGTGACCGATCACCATTATTACGAAAGTGTATCTTGACACTAAGCATGACATGACGAGTACCGAACGGAGGAAACGTGGCATGGTTGGGGTAGATTCGGGATAAATGAGGAATCTTTATTGGTTCCTAAGTGATAGTTGTCTCGGGTGATGTGCGTGTAGTCGCATCGGGTTGGTTGCGAGTCGTGAAGTGTTACGATGGATTCGGTTAGTTAAGTGAGTGAGCCAACTCACAAGTTTGGTGCGTGCTTAGCCACCCTAAGTAGTGGGTGCATTATTGAGATTGTTATTGGTTTTATTTACCCATCGTAACTAGGAAGATCGATTTATGTTTGCATGTGTGCGACGAGGACTTGAATTCTGTAATGGAATGCGACAAGTCTAATGATTGTAGTTTTGAGTTACACTCGGTAGAGTGTGTGGTTAGAGAATCGTGTTAGGATTCTTGTTGTGAGTCGCCTTGGAATTGGCGAATCGAGGAGTCTTCGGGTTGTTAAACTCATGGGAGTGGGACCCGTGTAATGTTGATTGCGTTAGTGTGTTGTAGATTATAGGGTAACATTCCTAATGGAATATCCCTTGTAGTAGTGGTTTTATCGAGATGTAGAAGGGTGTAAGACTTGGTATCCCCGAGCATCTCCTTGTGTTAGATGAAGGGCCTCATTAGGCTATATCGTTTGGCCTTGTGGAAACTGCGGGTAGCGTGTGATCGCTAGGAACTTTCGATAAGATAATAAACCGTAAGGTTGTCGGGTAGGTATGACTTCGGGTCATTATTATAGAGAGATGGGTGACATCGGGTGTATGGAACCTAAAGATCGATTTTCTAAAATTCATTTGATTGTGGTGGGAGTCTGCATGACACTGCGTCAGGTGCCTTTTTATACCTGCTAGTGTAATGTTCAACTCCGGTAGTGGTGTGATCACGTTGTGCTTAGGGTGCCCGTGAGATACCCTTGGAAGCATCGGAGATTATAATAGTGATCGACGGGTGATGGTAATTCGACGGTTGCGAAAGTCGAAGTTTAAGAGCATTGTGGCGAATACTTCTTATGAAGTGACGGGTGAGCGAATCTTGTTGCTCTTAAGTGATAGACGGGTAGAGATGACCGGTGAGCCGGTGACGGACTTAATGGTCGGTTAGTCCGAAGGATATGATGAAGTGTTGACATTGTGGTGGACGCAATTATGGTGTCGGAATTGGTCACTCTTCTCCATGAGAGTGAGCAATTGTTGAAAAAGTTCGTTGCGTGGAAGGGCGGGTGATCTCGACTGAGATGCACGACTGAGTAAGCGGCGTGACATATGCCTAGGCTTAGAGGCATATGTAAGACTTTGGTGGAGTTTGCTTTTCGAACGATTAAGGTAGTTAGTTGTGAATTGTGGTATGAAGGTGCGATTTCATCGCGTGTACGACGTCTCAAGTGATTGTGCATGTCGGCTCTGAGAGCTTAAAGTGAATTTGCGGTGAATTGATGTTTATGACCAACGGTGACAATGGTCAGGTGTGACGTGGAATTTCAATTCCGCGGGATGTTATCATCTTGGCGGTGAGAATAGGGAGATAAATCCTAAGTGGGGGAGTTTTTACTGTCGCCCGAGGAAAACTCCAGTGGTGTTGTGTATAGTGAAATGTCGGAGCGTACCGTGCTAAGCCTCAATAGGTATTCAGAGTTCCTAACGAGGAAGAGTGACGGGTTGATAATGTCGACTCGAGATCGTGCTTTACGATTGTGAGTTACAACTCTGGAATGTTATGCGTGAAGATTGTGATGATGGGATCGAAGGAAGTGTAAGACTTCCTATGTAAGGTGGTCGTATAGTACCAATGTGCGGTATGAGACCAAATGTGAAGTTTGAGATCCCGGCGTGAGAGAATGAAGTGTCGTTGCGAGTGCTCCCGTAGTGAAAAATCTGGGTTGTCATGAAACCCGGATAGTATAATTGAATGAGAACGAGTTCGATATCGTGGCGAATATCGTATTTTCCCTGTCGGGAAACGCAATCGTGGAGATTGCCAGTGGATTATTCCACTTTACGGATGATTGTGAAGAGGAAAGTGTCGATTCTGATTGTCTCACATCGAGACGCGCGGATGTTGTTTGTTTGCGAGAGTGTTTTCCCTAGTGATGTAACCTGTTGGTTGTATCGAAATGTCGAAGCCATCCTCAATGGACGGTCTAGGTAGGAGGATTCACCCGGCGTTGGTGAATATTTTGTGGGTCGTGTGGCGAATTGCGAATTGTTATGTTGATAATTCGCTGCTGACAGGATTCTAGTACACGAATAGTTTCCATGATAGTACTAGGAAGCCATAGTGTATGGATGTGTTGTAGGGTTTAAGGGAGAAACCTTGTGTCGAGTGTTGATGTTTCGTCTAACTCGTGGTGTATTCTTGTAGTCCTGGATTAATCCAGTGACGGATGATCGAGTGCGGATCGATTGGTGGGAAAGTGGTGCTCCTAAGTGATTATTTTGGGGTTCCTGAAATTTCTTCGTTGAAGGAATGACCCAGTTGTAGAGCTGGAGGAAGTTGGTTCTCGGTCCAGAGAATGTTCATGAATGACCGGTTGAGTAGTACATTTATGAACCGATGGAGCACGGAGTTTCAAGGAAGCATGAATCCTTCTCGATTAGGATTAATGCAAGACATGGTTCATGACGTGGTGGATTTAGTATATCGCATTGGGTGATATAGTTATGGATATAGCTTGTTACGAGTTGTAGCCGAGATTATTTGAAGGGATAATGGTGTTTCCCGTATTTTCCTAACTGAGAATTCTGAACGTTGAGTGTATGAGATGCCGTTTGTTGCGGTAACGTGCGCTAGTGATTATTAGCGTGTGGTGAGATCTTAGAGTTCACGGAAGATGTTATGGTTGTCGGTGAAATGCTCTACTTTTAAGACGATTGTGAAGTGTATGGTACGAGTTTGGATACTCGGCGTAGAGCAAACGGTTGCAGTTGTTTTGACTCGAGGGTTGATTACCCGAAATTGTTGTTAAATGTTGAGTCAGTGCACGAAGCGAGAATTCGGGTGCGTGATTACTACATGTGTGACTTCACGTTGGAAGCGGAAATGTTCGTGGGAGAAGTGCTTAACTTCTAGTGTTTGTGCGGATCACGAGGACGTGATCCAATTTAAGTGGGGGAGAGTTGTAACACCCGTTTTTCAGTTACACATTATTTCGAGCGTCATTCGAAATACGAGGCAGGTAAGTGTATATTTGGATCCCAAATAAAGTTGGAGTTGATGTTCTAAAACCTTACCATTGGATAGTAAATCTCATTACGTTTCCAACGATATTTGATTCGTCGAAAATGGAGTTACGGTTTGAAAGTTACGACCAAAACAAGTTCAGTTTCAGACTCAGTGCATTGGGACTCCGTCCAGACTTTGGGACGCCGTCCAGCAATGAAGGTCAGGACGCCGTCCAAGCTTTTTGGACGCCGTCAGCAGCTCTATTTTACTCAAATTAAAAGGGGTATTTGTGTCTTATCACTTGGGGGGTCGGTTTTGAGCCTCTAAAACTGACCCAATGCTTATCTCTATCCTCATTTCACCTCTTCCACCCATTTCCATCTAGAGAGAGAGAGTGAGGAGTTTAGAGAGAGAGCTCCATTTGAGGAGGAAGAAGGGTGAATCGGGTCAAGTCGCGAGAGTTAATGTTGTTCGCCTTGTTCACGGCTACATTTTGGTAGTATTGGTAAGTCTCAAATCCGAATTTCATTGTGTTAATTTGATAATCAAGTTAAGGTTTGAGTTTGTTTAAGTTGTGAAACCCGTTTAGATGACAAAGTGGGTTTATTGTGACTAGCTATTTTGATATTTTGCGGGTTTTGGGTTGGTTAATGATTTAAGCATGTTTAAGGTTTGTAAGTGGGGTATAATCACTAGTATTAGTGATTTTAGGAGGGTTGAAACTTGTAAGACCCATTTGGGGGTAAAATGGGTGAATTTGGGTCATGTTGAGATAAGGAAAACCCTAATAGCTATGATCTAGGGTTTGGCCATGTGAATTGAAGTTGTAAGTGCTAAATTGTGTTAGTTAGTCACTAATACACTTGTTAATGATGGAAGAATTGTAAATGGGTCATGTTTGGCTAAAATGGTATGTATAAGTGTTGAAATGGGTCAAATGAGTTAAGGTTGACCTAATTGGGTAAAATGGGTATGAAATACCCTAAGTTTGTGTTAATTGGTGTTAGTAGACTTACATCACTAGTTTTAGTAATTAAAGATGAGTCTTGGCCATTTATGGGCGGTTTTGGGTGTAAGTGAGCTATTTAATTCTTTTGGGTTACTAAATGCTCGAGAGTGAGTATTGTGGTTAATTCCACAAGTTGTGTATTGAATGTGTACTTATGTATTAGGTACCTTGCTCGAAGCATACGGAAGTGCTAAATCACCACCGACGTGATAAGGTGAGTGGAATAATTATGCATGTATGTATATAGTGTATTTATTTGTGAATGTTATGGTATGAACCACTAGCCGGTAGTACCATAGCATGTATGTGACGAGTGTGAACCACGAGCCGGTAGCACTATAAAATAAGATGTGAACCACGAGCCGGTAGCATCGAGTGTGAACCACGAGCCGGTAGCACTATAAACTAAGATGTGAACCACGAGACGGTAGCATCGAGTGTGAACCACGAGCCGGTAGCACTATAAACTAAGATGTGAACCACGAGCCGGTAGCATCGAGTGTGAACCACGAGCCGGTAGCACTATAAAACGAAGTGTGAACCACGAGCCGGTAGCACTATAAAAGAGTATGACTCGAATGCGTATGGTGTGAACCACGAGCCGGTAGCACCATAGCGTTATGGTTAACCATATGGTATTGTGTATGTGTTGTAGTGTAGCATGTTATATTGTTTGAGTATATGCTATTGGTTATCTAGCTTGCGATATTGGAGGTTATTAGCTTGATACTTGAGATGGTTTGCTAATTATGTTGCTAGCATGTATGCGGTATGTGCGTAAGTGTATGCAAGTAGGTACATTATATATGTATATGTATAATTATTGCATTCACTAAGCCTCGGCTTACCCCTCTCGTTGTTTACCTTTTTACAGGTATTTTGTTATGAAGCTAGCTAGTTGTTAGACTAGATGCATAGGAGCGCTTGGGCTCGAAGGGGTAGCTTTTGG